>NC_057812.1:192935232-192947519 GCF_018294505.1 Triticum aestivum | reverse complement strand
CAGTGTGATCTTTCCTTTAGGATGACTCTTGCTGGGGTTGATCCCTTGGAAAGTAACAATAACCTTGAGTTCTTCATCTGCTATCTGGAGCTTGCTGATGACCTTAGGAGAGATCAGATTCAACCTGGCCCCGCTGTCAACCAACATCTTTGTGACTCTGAGGTTACGGATCATTGGCGAAACCAACAATGGCAAACACCCTACCATAGTGGTGCGGTCAGGGCGATCCTCTTCGTCAAAGACGATGGGCGTGCGGGACCACTTGGGCGGTTTCTGAGAATTTGCCATTGGCTCCACGACATTGACCTCACGCACCCACTACTTAAGTTTGCGGTGGGAGGAGTGCAAGGACGCACCTCCGTCAATGCACATGGCGTCAGTGGCCTTTTGGAACTCGTGCTCGCTGGTTTCCTCTTCATCTCCTTCATCACTCTCATCATTGCATTCCTTCTTCTCATGGCGTCTGGTGGGTTTCCCTTGATACTGAGGGGCTTGCCAGGGCGACCTCCTCTGCCGCCTCGGCCCTTCCCTCCAACACCATCTTGGTATTTCTCCTTGTCACGCTTCTCGTACTCATCCCTCTGCTCCTTGACGAGTTGCTCCACCTGATGACACTCTTGCAGTATGGTCCATCAGCTTTCCCAGCCTTCTCGGTAGCCACGGCTTCCCGGCAATCAGTGCACGTGACAACTTCCTTGCTGGGAGCCTCGGTCTTGGCCTTCTTGCCGGTACAAGGAGTACTCGATCCTTCAACAGCCAAACTGCTTTGTCCTTGCACTTCTTGTTGCATTTCTTGTTCTTCTTCTTCTGACTGGTGGCGTCATTGTCGTCCTCTGAATCAAACGTCGACACCATATTCTTCACCGGGGAGTCGCCTCCCCTCCTCCACTCGGGCACACTTATCCACCAGAGTGTATAGCTCATTCACAGTCTTGGGCAGCCGGACGTTCATCTTGGAACTTATCCTGTGGTTGCGTGCGTTGGACTGGAACGCAACTATTACAGCTGCCGGGTGGATGTCTAGAATGTTTCTGTGCACCCGGCTGAACCTTTGCATGTACTTCCACAAACTTTCTCCTTCCTTGTGTGGGAGGAGCTGCAAGTCATTGGGCTACCCCAGTTCTTGATGGACGCCCGTGAAGGCACCAACAAACTCTTGGCACAGGTCAGCCCAGGTCGAGATGGAGTTCTTGGCAAGTGCATTATCCACGACCTCACGTTTGGCTTGAGTGCCAAAGGGAAGTAGTTGGCGGATACCTTCTCGTCTCTTCCCCCGGTAGCTTGAACAACGATGGTGTAGATGCTCAAAAACTCTGTCGGGTTCAATCTTCCATCGCACATTTCTGGTATTTCTGGCTTGAACGTATGAGCAAAAGGCCAACGGACTTGCCGCAGCTCGCGAGTGAAGGCAGGGCACCCAACCTCGGAAGGCAGGTACCCGCCTTCACCGGGCATGGGCTCGTTGATGTCGGGGCCGTTGCGCCTATCAGACTGGTGGTGGGTTTCGTGGCATCGTTCGATGATGACATGCGCATCTTCCCTCCGCCTGTCTTACAGGACTCATAGCTGGTCACGACGTGCTCGAGGATCGGATGAAGCCATTGATACGTCTTCGGGTTCTTGGTCGTGTGGCTCTGGCTGTGGCCCCTACACTGGATGTCACGGAGGGGATTGCACCGTGGGGGTGAACCCCTGGGTACGGTCAGCGTCTTGGGCCGTTGTCGTTGCCTGTGGAGGCCGTGACAGGCCTTCTCGCTGTGATCCTCCCACCTCGGTGAAACCAATCAAGCTCTAAATGGTGGCCCTCCACTCATCCATCTGATCGGCCATCGGCAGGAATCTCAACAGGAGATGGGCCCGCGCCATGGCCTCTGAAGCGGTTCTCAGCATAGATGATGCAGATCGCGATGTTGCTTAGCTTCTGATGGTGCCAGTGGTGGCAGCACCATGCCCACGTCGCTGTGAGCCGGTCGCAAAGGTGGTGTGGTGACGAGGGAGGTGCGCTTGGGGATGGGCATCCCCATTCGGTGCACCATCTTGGTTAGCTCGTCCTGGAGGCGGCGTTTGCCCTGTAGCCGCACCCACTGAGGGGGCGGCCACAGGGTTGCGGTTCAACCAAGAGCAGCACCACCGCTGCGGCTGCGTCCTTCGGTTGGGTGGAGAGGCGGAGATGGAATAATCTCTGCACCCGCATCTTGTGGAGCATGGCTGCTGGGATACTGTTGGTGTTGTCCTTCTCCAGTGCCCCCTGCTCTCGTTTCGATCGCAGGGGGAGTGGTGACGACGCCGCCTGCGCCGGCCACGTCCCCCGCAGTGTCCACGTCCCCGTGCGTCCCCATAGCCCCCACGACATCGGCAGCCACGTGTGAAGGGGCCTTCGAGGTGGACGAGTGAGCTGCAGCACCAGACTTTTCTTGGGCGCCATGGATGATGGAGTCGTCGATGAAGAAAACGATGATGAAGATGACACACTGCTTACACTCTCTGGTTCGCACAAGCGCTTCCCCCTACCTGGTGCGCCAAATATGTTGGGGGAAACACGACCACCTATGGGACCATCGGCCCCTTGTGGTTCTATAGGGGGAAGAGCACATTGCACAAAGAGCGGAGAGGATAGAGCAGCACGACAATGATCACACGAGCAATTTTACCTAGGTTCGGGGCGCCGCGAGGCGTAAAACCCTACTCCTACTTTGGTGGATTGATGAGGGGACCGTGGTGGAGACACAACGCTCTTGCTCGGCAAGGTTTCCTCGGGACAAGAGCAGCTACGCGTGTATGAGTGTACAAAGGTCTGAATCCTTTCTAAGGTCACCACGACCCTCCTTTTATAGCTCAAGGCGTCACCAGAATGGCAAATCAGTCATTACACACTGATTAGACAGCAAACTATGCTATCATACCTAACTATGTAGATAGGACAAGGTGCATTAAATGCACCGCTTAGTGTCACATCATGGCGTAGCCCGACAAGCCTCGCTGTGTCGTTCCACCACCTTCTCGCCTGCCTGCATGACACGTCCCTGGACGGGTGTCATTTGGAGATGATTTCCTTCGGAAATGGCTGCCTGCCACGTGCCAAATAACAGCCACTTAATCACTTGGGTGCTCGACACCGCACAGATAGGTGACTTGCGTTGCTGTGAGGTGGAGTGCTAGAGCCTTGGCGGGGTAACCCTCCCTCGGCCTTCCCGGCAAGCTTGTCGGGGCAGTCTTGTGACTTGTCTTTGGTGCAATCTCGACCTCGTAGGCTCGCTTGCCCAGCAAGGGAGGTTTTTCCTTAACGGTATCTTGTTCACCTAGCTAGGTCTTGGTTTTTTGATCCGCCCTTTGATTCCTCAAAGAGCCTCTGGCTTGGTCTTGTCTTGGATGTTGCAACCTCACTGTTGAGCCTGTGTACAGTTTGGGCAACATACACCTGGGGTTTGTTACACCAACAAATATGGCCTCTCCAATATTATTATTGTCTAGCTTGTGATCATGGGTGAATTCCATGATCATGGAGTGGCTAGCGTTGAGTCCGCGTTCCACCATCGCTTGGCACTTAAAGATCTCTTGCTCCACTGCTTCGAGCCTGGTCTCCATGCGTCCGGTGTTCTTTGGCCCTTGAACATCCCAGATAAAGCACCCCCTCACGCATTTGAATTGTTTGAGGGTGTTTCATCACCTCTGGAAGATAGGGCTGATGACTTTCTCGTAGAACTTGTCCTTGGATGAACTTGGAGGTGTCATGATGATCTAGATCTGTCAAAAAATATCCCAAAACAAGAACAGAGGATATTGTCATAATATAGTGCTCAAAACCTCAGGGACATTATATAATGACTTGTTACCATGCAAAACAAGTAATATAGAAGAAAATGGAGTCCGGACGACACACAAGGGCTCCACAAGCTTGGGAGGCGCGAGGGGGTTAGGGCGTACCCCCCCCCCCCCAGGCTTGTCGCCTGCTCGTGCTCTTTCTGGACTACTAATTATTTTCCTAATTTTTTAAATATTCCAAACGGAGTAAAATTGCTTTTATGGAACTTTTGGAGTCGGTTTACTTACCGTATCACATACCTATTCGTTTTTCAAGGTTCTAGAACGTTCTGAAAAGTTTCCTTTATGTACTCCTCTGGTGTTATGGAATGAATAATATTAGGTGTACCTGAGATATGATGCTTAATTCTTTGTCCATTCGCCACCCTCGGGTTGGTGCCTTCGGTATTGTTGATCTTGGTAGCACTAGACCGATAAATTTCTTCAATACTATAGGGTCCTTCCCATTTGGAGAGAAGTTTTCCTGCAAAAAATCTTAAATGAGAATTGTATAGCAAGACTTGGTCACCTACATTAAATTCCCACTTTTGTATTCTTTTTCCATGCCATCTTTTAACCTTTTCTTTAAACAATTTAGCATTTTCATAGGCTTGAGTTCTCCATTCATCAAGTGAGCTAATATCAAACAACCTATTTTCACCGGCAAGTTTAAAATCATAGTTGAGCTCTTTAACTACCCAATAAGCTTTATGTTCTAATTCAAGAGGTAAATGACATGCTTTTCCATAAACCATTTTATATGGAGACATAACCATAGGATTCTTATAAGCACTTCTATAAGCCCATAGTGCATCATCAAGTTTCTTAGACCAATTCTTCCTAGATCTGTTGATAGTCTTCTATAATATAAGCTTTATTTCCCTATTACTTAATTCTACTTGACCACTAGATTGAGGATGATAAGGAGATGCAATTCTATCGTTAATATCATATTTAGCAAGAAGTTTACAAAAAGCACCATGAATGAAGTGTGAACCACCGTCTGTCATTAAATATCTAGGGACTCCAAACCTAGGGAAAATAACTTCTTTAAGCATTTTAATAGAAGTGTTGTGATCAACACTACTAGTTGGAATAGCTTCCACCCACTTAGTAACGTAATCAACAACAACTAAAATATGACTATAGCCATTACAGGAAGGAAAAGGTCCCATATAATCAAATCCCCAAACATCAAATGGTTCAATAACAATTGAATAGTTCATATGGATTTCCTGACATCTACCAATATTACCAATTCTTTGACATTCATCGCAAGATAGAACAAACTTACGTGCATCTTTGAAAAGAGTAGGCCAATAAAAACCAAATTGTAATACCTTGTGTGCAGTTCTGTCTCCCGCATGGTGTCCTCCGTAAGCCTCGGAGTGACACTTCCATAGGATTTGTTCCTGTTCATGCTCAAGTATACAACGTCTAATAATACCATCTACTACTTCTTTATAAAGATGTGGGTCATACCAAAAGTAATGTCTTAAATCAACAAAAAACTTTTTCTTTTGTTGGTATTTGAAACTAGGTGGTATAAATTTAGCAACAATATAATTAGCATAGTTTGCATACAAGGAGTATTACGAGAAGCATTTATGATAGCTAGTTGTTCATTAGGAAAGCTATCATCAATAGGTAGTGGGTCATCAAAAATATTTTTTAACCTAGACAAGTTATCAGCTACTGGATTCTTAGCACCCATCCTATCAGTAATATGCAAGTCAAATTCTTGTAACAAAAGAGCCCATCTAATGAGTCTAGGTTTAGCATATTTCTTTTCCATAAGGTATTTAATAGCAGCATGATCAGTGTGAACAATTATTTAGAGTCTACTATGTAAGATCTAAATTTATCACAAGCAAACATAAGTGCTAGAAATTCTTTATCAATAGTAGCATAATTTCTTTGAGCACTATCTAGAGTTTAGCTAGCATAATGAATAACATTTAATTTCTTATCAAGTCTTTTTCATAGAACAGCACCGACAACATAATCACTATCATCACACATAATTTCAAAGGGTAAGTTCCAATCAGATGGTTGAACAATAGGTGCAGAGATTAAGGCTTCCTTAAGTATTTCAAAGGCTTCTACACAATCATCATCAAAAATGAGTGGAACATCATTTTGCAAGAGATTAGTAAGAGGCCTAGAAATTTTGGAGAAGTCTTTAATGAACCTCCTATAGAAACCAGCATCACCAAGGAAACTTCAGATACCTTTAATAGGACATGGCATTTTCTCAATTGCATCAACTTTGGCCCTATCCACTTCAATGCCATGCTCAGCAATTTTATGCCCCAAGACAATACCTTCATTCACCGTAAAGTGGCACTTCTCCAAACTCAAGACAAGATTAGTTTGTTCACATCTCTGTAAAACTCGATCAAGGTTGCTTAAGCAATCATGAAAAGAAGTTCCGTAAATGGAAAAATCGTCCATGAAAACCTCAACAATCTTTTCATAGAAGTCAGACAATATAGCAGTCTTACATTTTCGAAAGGTAGCATGTGTATCTCATAAACCAAAAGGAATACCTCTATAAGAAAAAGTACAAAAAGGGAATGTAAAAGTAGTTTTTTCTTGATCCTCTTGTGATACAGGTATTTGGGAAAAACCAGAGTATCCATCTAGAAAACAGAAATGTGTATGCTTTGATAACCTTCCTAGCATTTGATCAATAAATGGTAGGGGGTAATGATCCTTCCTAGTGGCTTTGTTTACTTTTTAAAATCAATTACCATCCTATAACCTGTTATAATTCTTTGTGGAATAAGTTTTTTTGACTATGTACTGCAGAGCAAAATCTCCATAGTCTTTTATTCAAAAATCAAAGAAAAAGAGGTCCACCTATATACAAACTAAAAAAGGCAAAAAAAAGAAGCATACGTACTTACCTATGATACAAAATACAACATACTAAGGAAGGTTATTAACCCAAGCTAAGAAAGCAGGTTTAACACTCTCCCTCACTCTATGGTACAACAAGTTGATATCATGTACAAATTTACCCCTCCACACACCAAACGAAGCCCTCTCTGATTTTAAGATCTTGCCATTCCTAGTAGTGCAAATGCACCAGGCCACCGTGAGCATCACCTCAAGGAAGAATGGTTGATGAAAATTCTTCTTGGCGTGCAGAAAGCAGGAGGTCACATCCTGGCCTCCCAACCAATCAATCTGAAGATAAGACTAGACCCGTTGACTGAAATTGCAATTGAAGAAGAGATGGAACCTATCCTCATGGAGATGGGTAGAACAAAGCACACAAGAATTGTCCTCGTGATCAGACCTCCAATGTCTCCGGAGAAGCATGTTTCGAGTGTTCAGGCAATAAAAAAGAGCAACCAGCCAAAAACCTTGATTTTCATCGTGCATGAACTTCTCTAAAGCCAAACACAAGGTGTAACTGTCGGAAGGTGTGTGTGCATTATGGTGTAGAAACTCTTAGTAGAGTAACCAGACTTTGACGGCCAAGACCACACATCAGGAGCAGCAGCATCTCGTTGCAACATAGTGACCCAAAGAAGGAGGTGCTCAAGTCCAGAAGCTGCAGTGCTGGAGATTGGCAAATGAAACATTGATGTCACATCCTCAGAATCCAAGAAATCCATGGCCGAGATCTTATCATCCTTGACGTAGGAGAATAAGTGAGGCAGCCGGTCCCGAAGAGGTCTGTTTGAATTGTGTACGATCCAACTGTCAGACCAGAACAAAACTAAATCACCCTGATTCACAGTGGCTGAAGAGATAGCTCTGTAAGAATTGGCCAGCTTGAAAACGTCCCTCCACCAGAAAGAGCCACACAACACCGTGGCCTGGGGTACAACACCATCATAGTAAGAGTTCCAGATAAGAGAGACCCAAGGGATGTCTTCCTTATTGAAAAACTTATGAAGATGCTTTATGAGCAAGGCTTGGTTCTGAAGGTGTAAGTTAATTACGCCAAGACCACCTTTATCCTTGGGCCTGCAAACCAACTCCCATGCTGCAAGTGATTGCTTGGGTGTGTCTGAATTGCCACGCCAGAGGCACTGCCGTTGAATTTGTTCCAGTTGCTTAATTATGCCAGTTGGGATGTCCAAGGTACAAAGGAAATAAATGGGCATAGAGGACAACACAGAGGTCAGCAGCTGAAGCCGGGAACCTTGATTTAGCATGGCAGAGCTAGCAATAAGCCTTCTTTCCATCCTATCAACCAAAGGCATAAGATCAATAATCCTTGGTTTAGTAGTTCCCATGGGGAGACCTAAGTAAGTGAAAGGAAGCGTCCCCAAAGAACAGCCAAACACAGCCGCAAGCCTAGTGTCCTCCTCATTGTCAACATTAAGGGGCACCATTGTGGATTTCTGAAAATTCACTTTAAGGCCAGTTGAGGCATAGAAGACATCCAACATTTCATTGAGAACAATGAGCTGGGAGTCCACTGTAGGTACAATTAATATAGTATCGTCCGCATATTGGATGATTGGAAAATGTGGATCATGGGAGGGAATTGGCAGGGTGAGGACTCCATGATCTAGCATTTTGTTGACAACTGATTGTAGAAGATCGGCAGCAATTACAAAGTGTAGTGGAGATAAAGGGTCCCCTTGCCTAACACCGCACTTGCAATGAAATTGCTTGCCTAGCACTCCATTTAACAAAATCGAAGAAGAACCAGAACATAATATTTCCTTAACCCAAGAGAGCCATTTGACATCAAAACCCTTCTGCTGCAGGATTAAAAAAATTGCTTCATGCTCGATCGTATCAAAAGCCTTAGCAAAATCCAGCTTCAAAATCAAAATAGGTCTCCGGGATTGCTTGCACTAGTGAATGTACTCAAAGGACCACGCCAGACAGTCTTGAATGGATCTCAACTTCAAAAATCCATACTGGTTTTTGTGGATACACTTAAGGATCACCAACTGTAGCCTATTAGCAAGCAACTTAGTTAAGAACTTGAGACATGTGTTGGTCAAGGAGATAGGCCTGAAATCCCCTGGGCTCTGAGGAGCAATCATTTTAGGTATAAGAGTTATCAGGGAGCCATTAATGCCCTCCAAGCTCAGGGAGCCAGCAGCAAATTGCTTGATCAGATGCAAAAAATCCTTCTGAATAACAGGCCAGCATTTCTTAACAAAAAATCCATTGAACCCATCAGGCCCAGGGGCACTATCCCTAGGCGTTTCCTTCAATACCCTATCAATTTCAGCTTGTGAAAAGGGCCTTGACAGATCATGCAAGCCATCTATGGGCTAGATAAGGTCAGCCAAACAAAAGCCCATGCAGATCCCCCTAGACTGGCCCATCCTTGATTTGAAAGAGTGCCAAAGAACTCCCGCCATTTGGTCATGATCATGAATAGTAACACCATCATCGGATACCAGACTAGCAATGTTGTTTTTCCGCAAGCTCTCAGATGCCATAGCATGGAATTTTTTTGAATTTTCCTCACCAACTTTGATGTAGCGAATAGTACAACGCTGCTTCCAGTAAATATACTGCAACCGAAGCAAATCCTCATGATGGAGCTTAACTATCTTCCTAAAATTGAACTCTGACACTATGAGAGGCCTGCATTCCTCCAGAGTATCCAGACAGAGAATCACTTTAGAGCATTTAAGAATAACTTTCTTTATGGAAGCAAGATTAATATGCTATCTCTTCAGATCACTCCTAAGATGCTTGAACTTCTTTGAAATAACCGCAGATGCCGAGGCGACGCAAGCTAAAGGAGCATTCCATGAGGCCGTGACACAGTCCATAAATCCAGGTAATTCCACCCAGTAATTTTCGAACCGGAAAACTTTTGCTCTAGGAATGGTGGTGTCGATCGATACCAAGCACGGGATATGATCAGAACCCGTGCGAGCAAGGGGGTGCACGACTGTGTTAGGGTATAAAGAGATTCAAGAACTAGATGCGAAAAACCACTCCAACTGTTCAAGGAGAGGATGTTGCTGCATATTTGACCAGGTATAGGTCCTACCCTTCAACGGCAATTCCAATAAACCAAGATGTCCAATAATCTCATTGAACAGAAACATAGCATTTACATCACCGCCAGGTAAATTCCTGTTGTCCAAAGATCTGATGAAGTTGAAGTCACCCAGCAATAAACAGTTAGTATCCACAGGTATTTGAAGATGATATAACCAATGAACAAAGTCATCACGCAAAGGGCCGTTCATGGGCCATACACAGAAACCAGATTCCAAACTTCAGAATTATGGACTGAAGTAAAGGAAACAACTACAGCGAAATGCTGGATCTCTAGGAGACAACCAGAGAAAATAGCTAAATTCCAAACTTCAGATCAAAGGATTCACATTTTGTTTCTTGTAAACAAACAATGGATCAGTTACTTTCCTCAATCTTAGCACGGACGTCTCGCTGACATTTCTCTGAGTTTAAACCACGTACATTCCAGCACAAGACTTTCCAATTACGAAAACGCGGATTATCCATAAAGAAACTCAAGGAGATAATCAAACCACTCCACTGCATAACAGAGAAGGTAACTGCCACCAGGTCTATACAGGCAAATAGATAATAGGTTTTCAGACTCAGACCCAGTGCTGACAATGCAAAGAACATAAATGGCCCACATCATAAGATCACAAGTATTAGAGGAAAGTTCACACTGCAGACACAAAAGGAAAAGCTGACCGACACAGAAATCAAAACAAAAAAGGAATGACACCGCATTCCCGCCCAACAGACATCTGGAAGCTTCACTTATCATCACGATCGTTGTGCTGGTCCTTGGCCTCAGGACACGCCGTAAGCTTGTCCTCGGTGAGCTTCTCTGGTGAGATCCCAAGAGATTCTCCAATACGCTGCATGAGACTGATAGGCGTAGGTGGTGGAACTACTGTGGTGTGCTCCTCTGCCGCAGACGAGTCCTCCTCCTAAGAGACAGAGCCATACCTAGGCTTCTTAGCATGAGGTCACCGGAGGGAAGACGGCTTGTTGGGAATAGCAGAAGTAGGCTTGAAACCCGCTTTCTTGGCACAACTGTGGGTCATTCTCCTGTTAGAAAAATCCTTTGGAGAGTGAACGAGCTTGGATCCCTGACGACGGACATGTTTGTGCTTGCCTAACATGGATGGAGTCTTGGTCGTAAACTCAAAGTCCTCGGCCCGAACTGGCACCGTAGAAGAAACCTCAGATAAGTCCATCAGAGTTGCAGGTCCATTAGAACCATCCAGATCAACCGGATCGGCAGAACAAACCTCAGGTAACTCCCTCTGTGAAGCAGAACATCCAATAGTTCCATGAGGAGCCATACCAATCATAGACAGGAGGGAGCATTCAAACTCCTGGGACCAAAACCTCCTGGGTAAAACCGCATGTGGAAGGACAGAAAGACAAACAGGCCTGTGAATGCTCTGAATCTCAAAATCAGGCAGAAGGTTCTTGAAAGAACGCTCCCACACCATGGCAGGTGGAAGAACCAGACCAAACACAACCCTAACAAGGCCCAGGTGGATTGGGTCGAGGTTAACCACATGGGGGTGAACGGCTGGAGGAACATAGGGAACTATTGCACGCTCCAAACTCTCGTGGACTGCAATATGCTGAACCACTTCAATTTCTGCTGGCTGATCTTCAGAAGAACTGTTGGACCCCAAGGAAGGATTTAGCACCATGGAGTTCTGATCTTGGGCTTCTTGGGATGCAGGCTCATGTACTGGAGCGTTCTGGGCAATCACAGCCTCATCCCAAGGGCCCCATCCTTCAGCATTCTGATCTGGCTCTGGCTGTTTTTCAGGTGGATCAACTCCCCAGCCATGAGGCGGCTCCACATTATGTTGGCCATTCGCAGGATTAGCATCCCAGCCCAAAGCAGGAAATGGTGGCATCCCCCAGAAAGGTTGGGGAGGAACATGACCCATCATAGGATGAGGCTTTCCATCCAATGGCATTGGGTATTCATCAGCACCCAACATTGCTTCCGCAAAATTATCAGTGAGGATATAGACCGTAGCAGTCCAAGAAACAATAGTACCTCCCCAATTAGCATACTCACAAAAGACCACAGAGCGAGGCACCATAATGTTATCTGGAAAAGAAGCATATACCAAAGATCTCACTAATCGCCGATCTGGCTCATCCCAGTAATGAAACTGACAAAAAGTACTGACAACATCAGACAGGTATCGGGTATTCCTGTAATCCAACGGTGCCCCAATGAACATTAACCAACCCGTTCTGTGTCCATGAATAGCCCTAAAACCCTCTACCTGATTGTGAGGTATGAAATGCACAAAGAACTCATTGCCATCATCATCTAAACCCATGGGGAAAGGAGGATGTCGAGTAAACCAAGAACGCATCACCGGACTGGCCACTTCAAATAACCCAACCTCCTGGAACCAGGTTTGAGCAGAGTGAATAATCACCTGGAGATCCTCTTGCAAGAAGTTGAGCACTTGTTCCCATCTGATGGCCACAAGATGAGCCGGCGGCAACGGCTCGACGACGGC
>NC_057812.1:192918374-192934932 GCF_018294505.1 Triticum aestivum | reverse complement strand
GGCAAACGCTTTGCTCCTCCATCGATGATGTCATGGCCAGCAGGAAGAAATCGGCGGGGGTCAAGCTCGTAGACCGCCATGGATGGAGAATCTGCTGCAGCAGGTGATGGTGGAGGCGATTGGGGTTTTTGGGAAGATTGGTTCTATGGGGAAGAGGTGGAGGTGGGCGGTGAAGGCAGCGAGCCCGAAGCGCCGGGGAGAGGTATTGTCAAGGCGCGAGGCTCGAAACCAGGCGATGGGACTTTAGGTACCCATACAGTGAAACCAGCATTAATACCCGGACAGTCTTTCTTAACGTGACCGGACCGAAAACACAATCTGTAGCATATACGATTCGTGCACGTATCGGACATATGGCCCATACCCAAACAGTTCTGACAATCCCAATATTTAGCTGCCATATCTTCAATCATCTCATTGAAACTCTGTAAATCATCCACAATTTCCTTCGGTGACGGAAAACAAACTGGAGATGAGGTGTCAAGAGAATCATCATCAGATGATAAAAGGGCTGGTCAAAGAGCATCCATGGGCCAAATCCAATCCCGGCGGCAGAGTGCGAGGGCTGCTATCAAGCGAGCCATGGGTTGAGCCCAAAAAATACGATGGGGTGCTAGGGCTGTCCGAAAGGGTAAGGACCATTGGAGGGGGCCCAGATGACTTTGAAATCCCAGAAAATCCGGGATTGTCACTTGACGAACTAACCGGCTCCGGGGAAGGAGGAAAAGATCCAAACTGAATGGTCATTGGCGACGATGACGGGCTTGCCGGATGCGATGTTGCAAGGGGAGAGTTGCCCGATGATGTGCAGCCCGAGATGTCAGGAGAATCAACATCATAACCAGCCTCCCGGATGGTCAAAACTTCAACAGCATTTGGACGATATTGATAACCCTTGCAAACATCATACTTCATGAAAGTAGCAAACCTCAAACTCTTAGCATGCCCTGATCTAGGATTTGTGCGTAAGGAGGACTTGACGGGTGGATTTCGCATGGCTAATAAACCTAGCTTAGCACGGCGTTTAGATGGACTAACCACCGTCCACTCCTCGTTGCACTCCGTCTGCCAGAGACAAAATTCCTTCATCTAATCCGGGCCACCATGACCCCAGAGATGGAAAAAACACTTAAACTGAGGGCAAACGGAGCTACGTTGATGCAAGATGAAAAACCCAACTTCTTTGCAGGAGACATGAAAAGAGAAAACCTGATCCCGTAGGCAAGAAACCTTTAGCTGAGAACAATATCCACCAATAGCAGATTCCAAAGCCAGGGCAACATTCTCCTCAGATAATCTGAAAGAATGCCTGGCAAATGAGACAACCATGACGAAGTGGCCAGAGTCTTCTAAAGGATGAATAGATCGGCGAAAAGAGCGCCAGATCTCCTGAGCGAAGATCATCCCTGGGTTGAAGTCAAACCCTAGAGAGATGGACGCATGAACAACCATTGAGATGACAACTAGAGGCTTCGGGAGAGGACGCCGAAGACGATGGGCGGATCAGATGGCAAAAACCATGGCTAGGCGTGGAGATCGCCGGTGGGGTGGCGGCGGCTAGGGGTTAGGGTGGGAGGTGGGAGGTGGGAGCCATGAGTGGAGTTTCCTAAGCGGTTTTGTGGAATAAGTTCATTCTTATCATTAGGGACAACAATAATACCTCCCTTCTTAGGAACACAATGAACAAGACTTACCCATCTACTATAAGCTATAGGATAGATAATACCTGCTTCCAGGAGCTTTATATATTTCATTTATTACTATTTCCTTCATCTTATGATTTGATCGTCGCTGGTGATCAACAACTGGCTTAGCATAGTGCTCCATATCAATCTTGTGCTGACATAGATGAAGGAAATATGCCCTAGAGGCAATAATAAAGTTGTTATTTATATTTCCTTATATCATGATAAATGTTTATTATTCATGCTAGAATTGTATTAACCGGAAACTTAGTACATGTGTGAATACATAGACAAAACAGAGTGTCCCTAGTATGCCTCTACTTGACAAGCTCGTTAATCAAAGATGGTTAAGTTTCCTGGCCATAGACATGTGTTGTCATTTGATGAATGGGATCACATCATTAGATAATGATATGATGGACAAGACCCATCCGTCATCTTAGCATAATGATCGTTAAGTTTTATTGTTATTGCTTTCTTCATGACTTATACATATTCCTCTGCCTATGAGATTATGCAACTCCCGAATACCGGAGGAACACCTTGTGTGCTATCAAATGTCACAACATAACTGGGTGATTATAAAGATGCTCTACAGGTGTCTCCAAAGGTGTTTGTTGGGTTGGCATAGATCAAGATTAGAATTTTCACTCCAAGTATCGAAGAGGTATCTCTAGGCCCTCTCGGTAATGCACATCACTATAAGCCTGGCAAGCAATGTAACTAATGAGTTAGTTGCAGGATGATGCATTACATAATGAGTAAATAGACTTGCCGGTAACGAGATTGAACTAGGTATGATGATACCGACGATCGAATCTCGGGCAAGTAACATACCGATGACACACGGAATAACGTATGTTGTTATTGCAGTTTGACCGATAAAGAACTTCGTAGAATATGTAGGAACCAATATGAGCATCGAGGTTCCGCTATTGGTTATTGACCGGAGATGTGTCTCGGTCATGTCTACATAGTTCTCGAACCCGTAGGGTCCGCACGCTTAACATTCGATGAAGATTTGTATTATGAGTTATGTGTTTTGGTGACAGAAGTTTGTTCGGAGTCCCGGATGAGATCACGGACATGATGAGGAGTCTCGAAATGGTCGAGAGGTAAAGATTCATATATTGGAAGGTAGTATTCGGACATCAGAATGGTTCTGAGTGATTCAGGTATTTTACCGAAGTACCAGGGGTTACCGGAACCCCCCGGTGGAATTAATGGGCCTACATGGGCCTTAGTGGAAAGAGAGGAGGGCCGCAAGGGGTGGCCGCCCCCCATGGAAGTACGAATTGGACTAGGGGAGGGGGCGGCGCCCCCTTTCCCTCTCTCTCTCCCTCTCCTTCCTTTTCCCTCCCGTGAAGAAAGGAAAGGGGGGGGGCGAATCCTCCTAGGACTAGGAGTCCTAGCAGGACTCCTTCCATGGCGTGCCACCTCTAGGACGACCGCCTCCACCTCCCCTCCTTTACATACGAGGGCAGGGGGCACCCCAAAGACACATCAATTGTTCTCTTAGCCATGTGCGGTGCCCCCTCCACAGTTTACTCCTCCGGTTATAGCGTCGTAGTGCTTAGGCGTAGCCCTACGCGGATCACATCACCATCACCATCACCACACTGTGGTGCTGACGAAACTCTCCCTCGACCCTCTGCTGGATCAAGAGTTTGAGGCATGTCATCAAGCTGAACGTGTGCTGAACTCGGAGGTGCCGTACGTTCGTTACTAGATCGGTTGGATCATGAAGACGTTTAACTACATCAACCGCATTAACCTAACGCTTCCGCTTTTGGTCTACGAGGGTACGTGGACACACTCTCACCCTCTCATTGCTATGCATCTCCTAGATATATCTTGCGTGATCGTAGGAATTTTTTTGAAATTGCATGCAACGTTTCCCAACAGTGGTAACCGAGCCAGGTCTATGCGTAGATGATATGCATGAGTAGAGCACAAAGAGTTGTGGGCAATAATAGTCATACTGCTTACCACCAATGTCTTATTTTGATTCGGCGGTATTGTTGGATGAAGAGGCCCGGACCAACATTACATGACCACGTTCATGAGACCGGTTCTACCGATGTGCTTTTGCACACAGGTGGCTGGCGGGTGTCTGTTTCTCCAACTTTAGTTGAATCGAATTTGACTACATTCGGTCCTTGTTGAAGGTTAAAACAACACATTGACGAAAAATCATTGTGGTTTTGATGTGTAGTTAAGAACGGTTCTTGCTAGAAGCTTGTAGCAGCCATGTAAAACTTGCAACAACAAAGTAGAGGACGTCTAACTTGTTTTTGCAGGGCATGTTGTGATGTGATATGGCCAAGACGTGATGAGATATAAATTGTTGTATGAGATGATCGTGTTTTGTAGAAGTTATCGGCAACTGTCAGGAGCCTTATGGTTGTCGCTTTATTGTATGAAATGCAATCGCCATGTAATTGCTTTACTTTATCACTAAGCGGCAACGATAGTCGTAAAAGCAATAGTTGGCGAGATGACAACAACGCTACGATGGAGATCAATGTGTCAAGCCGGTGACAATGGAGATCATGACAGTGCTTTGGAGATGGAGATCAAAGGCACAAGATGATGATGGCCATATCATGTCACATATTTTGATTGCATGTGATGTTTATCTTTTATGCATCTTGTTTTGCTTAATACGGCGGTAGCATTATAAGATGATCCCTCACTAAATTTCAAGGTATAAGTGTTCTCCCTGAGTATGCACCATTGCTACAGTTTGTTGTGCTAAGACACCACGTGATGGTCGGGTCTGATAAGCTCTATGTTCACATACAACGGGTGCAAGCCAATTTTTCACATGCAGAATGCTCGGGTTTAACTTGACGAACCTAGCATATGCAGATATGGCCTCGGAACACTGAGACCGAAAGGTCGAACATGAATCATATAGTAGATATGATCAACACAGATATGTTCACCATTGAAAACTACTCCATCTCTATCAGGACCCCGATCCTAAGTCACACCGATCTAGCATGTAACACATCATATCACTTTGCGGCCTCACGCACGGTATTCCATGGGTGCCACCTTACCTGGCCCGGGACCATTTGCACCTTTTGGCTCACGTATATGATAGTGTCGCTAGCATCCATATGACAAAGAACCCGGGACGATATGGCTAGTCGTGAACCCAAAGCGGCACTAACCCATGGGGACAGGCATACATGAATCAACCTCGAGCATGTCGGTCAACAGCGTGTGAATCCGGGCTGTAGCACTGGGCTAACCGGACTCCGGTAACCCGGGCTGTAGCAGGCTAGGCAGGACTCTGGATGTCACCGCATGACATTTCCCCGAAGGGACAGACACAGGAACGAAGTGAAACACATGCCGGCCAGTCAAGTGTCCTGAGCAGTAGTGCTGGGCTAGCAGGACTCAGGTGAACCGGGCTGTAGCGGACTACTATGGCTCATGGAAGCACTAGACTACATTTCCCCATAAGAGAGGCTGCCAAGGATAAACAACTAGATTGTCGGATCCCATACATACCAAGCATTTCAATCATACACACAATATGCTCGATATGTGTAAATACAACATGGCATCACAACAAGACTCTACAACTCAAGTATTATTCATTAGGCTCTGAGGAGCGAGAAATTACAAACAAGGGTCTCATGACCCAACATTCAGAGGATACAAGTCAAAGCACATGCGGAAGCTTAACATGTCTGAGTACAGACATCTATAAATGAAAAAGGCTGAGAAGCCTGACTATCTACAAGACCCTCCCAAGGTACAAGATCGTAGCTGAGGTATCAAGCTAAACGTCGAAGTCCAAGCGGAACTACTAGCGGGACTGAAGTCTCTCTGCAAAACATAAATTAAGCAAACGTGAGTACAAATGTACCCAGCAAGACTTACATCAGAACTAACTACATATGCGTCGGTATCAACAAAGGGGGTGGTGGAGTTTAACTGCAGCAAGCCAGCTTTGACTCGGTGGCTATCCTGAACTATGACTGCAAGTAACTCTTTTGAGGTGGCGCACACGAGTCCACAAATTCACCATACCAATACACCACTATGGATCCGCTCCCGCCTCCCTGCGAGAACTCCATCCATAGCACTCATGCTTATCTTGCGAGTTTTAGAGTATCCACTTTCACTTGTCTATGAACTATGCAAGGGGTCCAAGTTTCCATATCTGAGGAATCCGGCTATTCGAATAGATAATGATAACCCTGCAGGGGTGTACTTCTTCACACACGCTCTCGCCACTTATCGCCCTGTACACGTCATGTACCTCGGCAACCTTCAAGCGGAAGCCGGGCGAGGGAGTCGGCCATGACCTGACTAACCAACAAGTCTCTAGTCCAGGTTTATCGCCTATTCGGGTTCCATCCGCAAGGAGATCCGGCCGGGGTGTCGCTCACGGCCCCAAACGATGTGTGCAGGGTTCCCAAGCCCACCATCCGGGTGCCACTTGGTACACCGTGCCATTGTGCCTAGTCTGTCCCAAGCCCACCTGTACCGGGTGCCACTTGGTAGACTACTAACACTACCTACAAACACTAGGAACTAGTTGCAACTCCTGGATAGAGATCGAGTTGATTAATAAGCTAAGAGGGGCCGAGTTACCGGAACCCAATGTGTGGTAGTAACTGTTCATGGATCACAAACACAGAACTCAGTTCCTGAGGACGGCTGCAATGAGACAACCCACCATGTACTCCTACATGGCCTCTCACCACTACCTTTACCAAATCGTGTTCACACACTTAGATCTCAATGGTAGGACATGTTCACCACGTTCCAATTCATTCCCAATGAATCAGACCGGACTCAACTCTAAGCAGTAGCAGGCATGACAACAAGCATGAATGAGTAGGCACATCAGGGCTCAAACAATTCCTACTCATGCTAGTGGGTTTCATCTATTTACTGTGGCAATGACAGGTCATGCAGAGGAAAGGGGTTCAACTACCGCAGCATGTAATAGTTGAATCGGTGTTGTCCTAATGCAGTAAAAGAGAGCAGGAGCGAGAGAGTGGGATTGTATCGGAATGAACAAGGGGTTTTTGCTTGCCTGGCACTTCTGAAGATATTATAACTCTTCATCGGTGTCATCGAACTCATTGTCGGAAGCACGTCTATCGAGAGGGGACAATCACCGACTAGCAAAGAAGGAACACAATCAATGCAATGCACATTCACATTCACATGAATGACATGTCATGTTAAGGTACTGAATTTACCTAATGCAATATCTAGCCAAGTTAATTGAAGTGGAACTCAAACAAGATCAAATTCCAACTCCAAATGTTATTTCATAAATTGCCCTAATCATCATTTGTTCTATTCAGTTAGGTTAACTTGTTCAAACATGCATGAAAATTCCATATTCAGATTCTTTGGATTTTTCTGATCATTTTTCATATATAATTTATCTTAATTGGAGTTATAGATTAATTTCTATGATTTTTAGAAGTTTTGGGCATTTTCTGGAATTTCCTAAAAAAAATAAATCCAGAAAATGCATTACTGCATCAGCATGACGTCACTGTGATGTCAGCAGTTAACAGGCGCGGTCCAGGTCAAACCTGACCAGCGGGGCCCACTCGTCAATGACCCAGTGCTGCCTAGGGTCACAGACGGGTGGGGTCGGGTCAAAGGACATGTCAGCATAGTCAAGCTGACACGTGGGCCCACTGCAATTAGATTTAACCTTAATCGATTTTAGTTAGCCGGTTAAATAGGCGGTGGGACCCGGTTGTCATTGACTCCAGGGGGTAGTTAGTAGGTTGCTTAGGCCCTAATGGCCGGTTACGTCGGCGGTTAGCCGCCGGCGACCATAGCCGACGATGGAGGTACTCCGGCCGGCCGATTCCGGCGACGAGAGGAGTCGGGGTTGGGCTCGTTGCAACGCCCGCGAGGCGGCGCGTCCAAGGGTGGTGGTGGCAGCTACTGGGGCAGCCGGAGACGACAGCGGCAAGCACGTCTGCGGCGGCCGGAGTTCGGACGTCGACCGTTCTGACGCCGCAGGGCATGGCAGGAGCAACGGGTGGTTGCTACGGCCCCGTGGTGACGCGCTGAGCGCGGTGACGCACTCAGTTTCAAGCTCAAGTGGACGTGGTCACGGCGGTGAGGAGCTCAGGCGGTGGCGCGATTCGGGCTGCAAGGGGCGACGGCTACAGGGCATAACGAGCTCGGGGAAGAGCGGGTTTCGAGGCGGGAGCTCACAGTGGTTACAGCAGGCGTCGACACGGGCTCGGGGAAGGCCGGACAGCGACGTACGGGCGGCGGCGTTCTCGGACGACCGAGGGGGAAAACGTCGGTGTTGGAGATGCAGCAGAGCTTTTGGCGCAGCGTGACTGGGTGGAGAGGACGAAGACGTCGTGATGGAGCTCGGGGACGTGTCGGAGAGGCTCGAGGGCGGCTGTGGCCGCAGTGGCTGTTGACGGTGGCGACGGCGCGCTCGGCCGTGAGAGAGAGGGAAATCCAGGGGAAGGGATGGGGACGAGAGAGAGCTGGGGAGGGTCGCGTGGCGCTTGTCCAGACGCGTTGGGGAGGGGCAGGCATGCAGGCTGCTGTCAGCGTGGCGCGCTCGCGCCGTGCGTTGCTTCCCCTCTGCCTTCTGGCGAGAGGAGGAAGACAACTGGCAGGGGAGGTGGGCTGCTGGGCTGCACAGTAACGGCTGGCTAGGTGGGCTGCAGGTAAGGCCAGGTAAATGCTCTGCCTTTTCTATTTTCTGTTTGTTTTCTATTTTCTAATTTTTGAAGTTTGTTTTGAGTTTGGTTTTCAAATAAACCAATTTTTATGCTTCTAAAAATTATTATGTGGACTTAGGAAACTAGTTCAGAGCCACATGCAAATTTTCAAAATTATTGGGCTTATATCTATTTTATAGTAAATATAAACCCAAACCAAATAGCTAGTGATTTAATTCAAAGGCCCAAGAATAATTATTTCTATGATTCCAAAAATATTGGTTTGAGTTATAGCTCTTGCCAATATTTTCAGAGGTTAGCGGGAACATTTTGTTGGGCTCATTTGAAATATTTTAATGTTGATCATTTTTAAAAGATTTCTGAGGCTTGAGAAATCCCTCAATTCAATTTCCTTGAAATTAAGATGATGCATAGATGCATATGCAATGACAAGCAAAGGCCAAAGCTAGGGTTGTGACAATCTCACTTGATGATCAGACATGGTTTAGTTGATATGGATCACGTGATCATTTAGATGACTTGAGGGATGTCTATCTAAGTGGGAGTTCTTAAGTAATATGGTTAATTGAAGTTTAATCTATCATGAACTTAGTCGTGATAGTTTTTTCATATCTATGTTGTTGTATATCAATGGCCCGTGCTACCATTCCCTTGAATTTAATGCGTTCCTAGAGAAAGCTAAGTTGAAAGATGATGGTAGCAACTACACAAACTGGGTCCATAACTTGAGGATTATCCTCATTGTTGCATAAAAGAATTACGTCCTGGAAGCACCGTTAGGTGCAAGACCCCCTGCAGGAGCAACTCCGGATGTTATGAACGGCTGGCAGACTAAAGCTGATGACTACTCGATAGTTCAATGTGCCATGCTTTACGGCTTATAATCGGGACTTAAAAGACGTTTTGAACGTCATGGAGCATATGAGATGTTCCAGGAGTTGAAGTTAATATTTCAAGCAAATGCCCGAGTTGAGAGATATGAAGTCTCCAACAAGTTCTATAGCTGCAAGATGGAGGAGAATAGTTCTGTCAGTGAACACATACTCAGAATGTCTGGGTACCATAACCACTTGACTCAGCTGGGAGCTAATCTTTGTGATGATAGTGTCATTGATTGAGTTCTTCAATCACTGCCACCAAGCTATAAAGGCTTCGTGATGAACTATAACATGCAAGGGCTGGAAAAGACAATTCCCGAGCTCTTCGCAATGCTTAAAGCTGCGGAGGTAGAAATCAAGAAGGAGCATCAAGTGTTGGTGGTTAACAAGCCCACTAGTTTCAAGAAAAATACAAAGGGAAGAAGGGGAACTTCAAGAAGAATAGAAAACAAGTTGCTGCTCCCAGGAAGAAGCCCAAGTCTGGACCTAAGCCTGAAACCGAGTGCTTCTACTGCAAAGGGACTGGTCACTAGAAGCGGAACCACCCCAAGTATTTTGTAGATAAGGATGGCAAAGTGAAAGGTATATTTGATATACATGTTATTGATGTGTACCTTACTAATGCTCGTAGTACCTCTTGGGTATTTGATACTGGTTCTGTTGCTCATATTTGCAACTCGAAACAGGGGCTACAGATTAAATGAAGATTGACTAAGGATGAGGTGACGATACGCGTTGGAAATGGTTCCAAGGTTGATGTGATCACCGTCAGCACACTACCTTTACATCTACCTTCGGGATTAGTTTTAGACCTGAATAATTGTTATTTGGTGCCAGCGTTAAGCATGAACATTATATCTAGATCTTGTTTAATGTGAGACGGTTATTCATTTAAATCAGAGAATAATGGTTGTTCTATTTATATGAGTAATATCTTTTATGGTCATGCACCCTTGATGAGTGGTCTATTTTTGTTGAATCTCGATCGTAGTGATACACATATTCATAATATTGAAGCCAAAAGTTGCAAAGTTAATAATGATAGTGCAACTTATTTGTGGCACTGTCATTTAGGTCATATTGGTGTAAAGCGCATGAAGAAACTCCATGCTGATGGGATTTTGGAATCACTTGATATTTGCGAACCATGCCTCATGGGCAAGATGACTAAGACTCTGTTCTCTGGAACAATGGAGTGAGCCACTGACTTATTGGAAATAATACATACTGATGTATGTGGTCCGATGAGTGTTGAGGCTCGCGGCGGGTATCATTATTTTCCGACCTTCACCGATGATTTGAGAAGATCACTACAAAAAAAGACACTTTCGTGATGATACGTGTTTGTCATAGTAGGTCACGCTTTCTGTCATGCATGTACATCCATGACAGTTTTATGACAGAATCAAGACAGTCATACCTGTGTTGTCGTAGAAGTGTTCCATGACATTACCAAAATTATCATCTTGGAAGTGTCAACTTCAATGACGATAAATCGCGCGTCATAGAAGTGCTTTCTTCAAGGGTGACCGACACGTGGCATCCACCGTAATGGGTAGCCGTTACGCTACTGGGTCTGGTTTTGGATCTGATAACCCGTTAACAGCGCGGACCAATGAGGATTTTCCACATGTAAAATTGTCATTGGCCGGAGGAAACACGTGTTGGCTCACCGTTGGGACATATGTCATCCATTCATTGGACAGGAGGCACCTATGATATGTCGACACATGGCACGGCCAAACAGAGGCCCATTCTGGTGAAAAGGCCGGCTCGTTTGACTTGGTCAAAAGGTAACAGGCTAGCCCAGGGAAAGCCTGTTAACAGCATGTTCGTATATCGCCCATTTACGGCCCGCTAACTCCCGGCCTGTTACGCCCTATCGGAATTAAGCCTAGTAGCTTCATCTGGGCCGTCTAATATGATTCCAGTCCGTTGTTACTTCCGGCCCATGTATGGCCCATGATGTCTTTCGGCCCATGTGAGGCCCTTCATAACTCTAGGCCCAATAAAGGTCCGAGGTGAAACTGGCCCATAATGAAAAATGTATCACTTTATACCCATTAACGGCCCATTATTTCGTCGGCTGTTTCCAGCCCGTGTTAACTTTCGGCCTTCTAAAGGCCCATTTATTCTTGGGCTCATTTCTAGAATTCGGTTACTTACGGTCCGTTCCTGGCCTGTTTCGTTTGTGGGCCAAATTCAGCCCGTGTTTACATTGGCCCGTTTGTGGCCCATTAACCCGTTGGGCTGTTTTCATAGCTTTATCAAATATGGCCTATCAACGGCCCGTTATGGTCCATGTGTAGTACAGCCCATGTTTGGTGAAATGATTATACGCCTCGTAGAAGGCCCATGGATCCTACGGCCCGTAGAAGACCAATGGACCCTATGGCCCATAGAAGGCCCATGGATCATAAGGCCCGTAGAAAGTCCATGGGTCCTACGGCCCGTAGAAGGCCCATGGATCCTATGGCCCGTAGGAGGCCCATGGTTACAACAGTCTGTGTGTTGCCATGATTATTGTGGCCCAGTTACCAAAAATAGGTTATTGTGGCCACTACAAAAATGCAGAAAAAGAACTACAGTGACTACAAGCAAACAACTAAACAAGACAATAAGGAAATAAATAAGCAAGCAACTAATGCTAGCCTATTACACATATTACATCCACTGGGCATCAAAGTTTGCCACCAGTGCAAATATAGGGAACAAAGCAGCATATTACATACACTGGCCGTCAAAATTGGCCACCAGTGCAAATAAACGCGGAAGCAAAACAAGTCCATAACTGAAACAACTTTAGAAGAGCTCAAGAAACGTTATCATGGGTATCCACCATGCTGCCAATAAGCTTAGAAAGCTTATTAGCTTTGTCCTGTTTGGCGCTAAAATCCTCCAATGCTTGTTGTTGCACCAGAAAGTATGCATCTGAATGCTCCAGGGACTTCCGCAGTCCTTCCGCTTCTTGTAGCAGCACAGCTGATCGATGTCTTTCAGCTTGTAGTTGAGACTCAAGAAACCAAACTGATTCAGACAGTGAGTTTGAATAGCTTGTGCAAGTGGTAGTGGCCAGTAACTCGAACAATAAACCAAGACATGACTTTGGGGTTGCCTTACTGTCTTCAAGATAGTTTTCCTTAGCTGTTTTATCAGCTTTTTTGGAGACCAACAAGGATGTCTCACAATCCTGAACCTTATCTGCATTACTTTCGTTATCATTGCTTAATAAGGCACTCTTCCCCTATATTCTGTTAGCATTCTAAAAGAAGAAACAAGCAGACACATAATAGGTTTAGCATGTACTAGTATATGAAACTCATTTCGGTGAACCAGTTCACTAGTAAGGTGGACAAGATTAAACTACCAAGTCTTCTATTGCCAAGTAGTACATTATAAAAGCATCAAACAAACATATATCTATGTCCTATGGTCAGTGCATTGTCTTGCCAAATCAAAATAGAGACACGGTTCAAATCATATCTGTTCAAGAGAAAGCATCACTAAAAGAATACAAAGAGTGGGAAACTAAATGGCACAAGAAGATTTCAGATGGGTACCATGGGTCTACATGTACAACAACACTATTGGCCCTGTTATGATGCTAGTAATGTGCATGATATGAGAAGTCAACTGTATACACAATTGAAATTGAAATCAACAGAGCTATTTATAAGTGCAAACCTTTTAAAGAAACATGCGTAAACATACATGTTGTGCCATTGGAGTTTCCATTGGATAGTTCAATTTAAAAATAAGTTTGTATGACTAAATACAGTGATACAAGAGCAAAGCAGTATGCACAATAGCAATGGAATCTTAAATGAGAACAGTTGTTCTTTAGGTTTAAGCACTTGTTCTACATGAATAGAGTATAGTAAGACGCAAGCATATAGTACTTAAAATAAAATGAGCTCATAGACTTTACCACATTCTTGGTTCGGGACCAGTAAAGAACAAGGCGTTCCCAGTCATCGTCCAGTAAATGTGTCTTAGGAGAACATAAGGGAATTTGATGAGTTTCTTTGCCAGTGAAGTACGTTTTCTTCAGGTAATTCCGATACTACCAGCAAGCATTCTTGAAGATAGAAGATGTATTAGCACAGGTTACCTCATCCTGAGTTTCCAAATCGGTCCTTCTCTATAGAGAAAAGTGGGAAAATTTGTTGTATTATAACCATCATGGAGGTAGAATGTATGGGACAAAGCAAAGTAATTGCTACGAATAACATTACTTACACATAACTCCTGGACAAACACCTGCAACTGGCATTTTCCTTCATCTTCAGTATAATATTTCCATGATGGGAATATACGCACATAGGATTTAAGAACAACAAATGCGATAGATGCTAAACTATGAATGGCTGGTTGTGCTACCTCCACAGGAATAGGTGTACTAACTGGTGGAGTTGGGGTTCGCCGTGGTAGTACTGGCGCTTTGGGCACTAGAGCTGCCTTACTAACTGCTCTTGTTTGGGAGCTCTATGGTGGAGATGGTGTTGTGTCAACAGGAACAGGGTTACTATCTGCTGGGGTTGGGATTATATTGGGTGAAGCTGGTTCTCTATCCATAGCAGTAGGGGTAAAATCTACAAGAGTTTGGGTTATGTGTGGTAGGGCTGGTTCTCATGCATGTACAACCGGGGTGCTATCTCCACCAAGAGGTAGCACTGTTTTATTTGAAGACCGTGTTTTTACTCCGCAAGATACTGCCATCACCCACTCCAATTCAAATGGCTGATAAACAAGAAACATAGTTGAATGTACAAACATTGTATGAGAGACAGATGCAATAGATAGTGCGGAAAAAGAGGGCATTAAATAATTTACATGTATATTGTTCAACTAAAACGGGTAGCATGACATAATTTCACATATATGATGTCTATCTAAACTGGATAGCATAGCATAACATAATTCAAAAATATGATGACTAACTAAACAGGATCACATGAAATAATTCACATACATGTTATCTAAGTAACCAGGATCACATGATTTAAGTCACATATGTGATTTATATGCTAAGCGGAGGGCATTCACATATATGATGTCTCAAATAAGAACATGGTGTTGAATATTGTGTATATGATGTCTAAACTATGCAATGCAAGACACCATATGCATGATATCAGCAGTAGAATCGTGCCAAGTTAGAGCATACACCTCGGTGGGGGAATAGGACTAGTCATCTATCTCTGAATCCATCTCCGAGGAGCTATCGGGACCCAGCAAGAGATCTGCTTCGACAGGTAGCACTGTCTGCTCTAAAGGCCTTGTTTTCACTCCA
Source organism: Triticum aestivum (assembly GCF_018294505.1). Classification (NCBI taxonomy): domain Eukaryota; kingdom Viridiplantae; phylum Streptophyta; class Magnoliopsida; order Poales; family Poaceae; genus Triticum; species Triticum aestivum. Next base: position 192,920,372 of record NC_057812.1, on the reverse strand, counting down.
GATTTTTCCATCACCCACTCAAATGGCTGATTCACAGGAATAGTAGTTTAATGTACAAACATTGTCGACAAATGGAAATTTAATGAAGAAAAGGATAGGCTAGATATCATTCAAATATATGATGACTGGTTAAACAAGATGGCATTGCACATTTCACACGTATTATGGCTAGCTAAAAGACATGAGACTGCATAATTCCCATATATGATATTGAAACTAAACAGATGGCATTACAGAACATGTCTAGACTAAGAAGATGACATATATGATGTTGAAAGTAGGCACTGCAAGGCAACATATGCATGATATGACAAACATCATCATGCCAAGTTAGAGAAAACACCTTGGGGGGTAACTAGGAGTGTTTAGCTGCATCTGAATCCGCCTCAGAACAGATATCTTCCTCTGGATTACAATCTGGAGTGGGGGGGGGGTTGCCATTGAACCCACCATGGAGCGATGTCTACATGACATTGTAGTGCCGCGCAAAACTCTTTTCTTTTTCTCTACATGTTCAGCATGACTGTGTACAATATTTGACATGCATACAAATAAATATAGTGAGATTATGTAAGGAGAGCATGCAGAAATCTAGACTAATGGTAACAACCAGTGGATGGATCCAAAAATAATGATAGCAGGCTGACGATTGCTTTAATTTAATAAAAAAACAGATGATGATTACTTTACTATTTGTTTCCCACCCAAGATGAACAACATAGGCATACCCTAGCTGAACCAGATATTAGACAAAGATACTATTCATTACTGCCTCGATATGTGCCCCACAACTAATTTAGAACTCAAGTTTGAACATCAAGAGGTGAACAGGACAATAAAGTAGCAAGTAATTTTAAGCAATGCATAACATAAGCAGAAACAAAAGAGTGTGACCTCTCTTGTGGACCCGTGTACTCCTCAGGTTCATCTGCTGAGTCGATGATGGTGATGCCGTTGCGGTGGGTGCCGACGGCAGGGAAGGAGATTTGAGGCGGCGAAAGATGGTCAGGAGTCGTGATGTCTGGTTTGGTGGATGCTTCTATCGATGGAGCAGCTCAGGTGAGGTGGACGACGTCGCGGCGGGAGCAGGACAAACCACACAAAGTTTTATTTGACACCTACATGTAACTGAAGTAATTCTGTAAGGGCTCACTTGGCGTGCATGATTCTAAAAATGCAGGGATAGGAGGAAAAACACCAGAATAGGATAGTAATGCACATGGGAAACAGAGCATTTGTGAACACAAGATTTCTATCAACTTGGTTGTTTGGTTCACAGGAATTGGAGCAGTAGAGGAATGCAAAGAAGCATGGCCAAAATAAAGTGAAACCATATGAAAGTGTGTATAGTTAGAATGTTATTCTGCCACTAATGCACTTGGTCTTGTTTTCATGCATAGGATTGGTTGCTAAAGAAGTTGAGGTAGAGGTGGATCTGAACTTGACATGAATGTAGAGTAATAAGTGATGCGACAAGTGTACAACCTCTTTGTTGTAGCCGTGTCGACCTCAGCATCATTGGGTTGGTCGCTGAAAAGTTGAGGTAGAGGTGGTTGTCAAAGGTGTGGAGGAAGATTTGAGGAATCTGTAGACGGTGTCCAGGACACTGCTCTGTTGTGATGGATCGTTCCATCATTGGAGCAGCTCCGGTCAGCCGTAAGATGTCAAGGCCGAAGCAGCACAAGACAGACATCGTTAATCTCAAGTGGGATTGTAATAGCATCTCCAATAGATGATCTAAAATGCATTACCAAAGAGTGATAGATGTAAAATTTACATCACCAAAAACCACCTGACTACAACAGATGAGGTAAAAAATGTTGACTCTGAACTTAACTATCGAAACTGAAATTTACGGTGGAATCTGAATGTTACTGTCGAAACTGAACGTAATGGTAGCAGAGAGGCACTTCACATGGGATAGTTTAGGGAGGGCCTATAGTTCATCTTCAACCTGCACCCCCTGATCCGCCAGCCACCACCGGCCGAACCCGCGCC
>NC_057812.1:192915075-192918073 GCF_018294505.1 Triticum aestivum | reverse complement strand
CCGGCGATTCCCATGGCACCGCCCCACCATCGTGCGCTCCCCATCGCCGGCAAGTAGCACCCCACCCAGAACCCTAAGATAGATAGTGGGGTACTTCTCGGCGAGCCCCCCTCCCCGCTGCGGGTGGTCCTTCCTTAACTCCGGCGAGACCCCCCACCCTTGAAAATAGACTGACCCAAAAGTCAGTTCAGTCAACTGAAGTTTAGCTAAATCGGAGCAGAGCAGCAGCACGAGCGAGGGGGAGAGCAGCAGCAGCAGCGCGAGCGAGCGAGCATGAGCCGGAGCAGCAGCAGCTGGGCGAGCGAGCGAGAGCCCGAGCAGCAGCAGCGCGAGCGACCGAGTGACAGCTGGAGCAGCAGCAGCAGATCCGGCTGGTATGGCCGCCTCCGCCGAAGGGGCCTCGCACTGGGGAGAGCCGCCATGGAGATGTCGCCCGCGGCACCGACTTCGAGGTAGCCGCTCCATGGGGGTGTGGGATGGAGCACCGTCGGCACCGGTAGGTCGAGTTAAGGAGAAGGTGCGATGCGATGAGTGTACAACCTCTTTGGTGGCGCCGAGTAGGCCTCGGCTTCGTCCGAGGAGTCAGTGAGGATGATGTGGTTCTGGTGGAGCAGGTTAAGGCGGCACTGTGGGAATGGAGCAGCCGTGATAGACGAGGCGATCATCGGAGCAGCTCCTTGGAGGTGGAGGATGGGGCAGCTGAACCGGCGGGACGACGGATCCTCATCCGAGGAGGCGGATGAGGGACGTCGACCTGTTGCGGTGGACGACATCGTCGAGTAAGAGGCTCTGGCTGGGCAGCAGTGAGGTGGCAGACGGACGAGGGTGGGGTTTCGCGGCTGGAGCGGAGAGGTTATGGCGGCCGGATTTCGAATGGCGAAAAGGAGGCGATGGGAGGGAGGAACCATGACTTAGGGACGCGCTTGTCCAAAATGTAGGGTGTGTTACAAAAGTACCCCCGCCGATTTGAACTAGCGGCCCTTTCGGCTCAGGGTTAGAACGGGATTTCGCGTGTCGGGATTTGGTAGCTGGAGGGAGTTTTCGCGCTCGTTGTAATTTCGGGATAGCAAGGCACGGGTTGTGAGGGCGCCAGTTTTGGGAGAACGATATCTGAATTTTCGGGATATAACAAGGCGTGGGTTGAATTTTAGGGACAAGCCTAACGTGTAATATTGTACTTATAGTACGTACCAAATCAATTCGCACTTTCCTCAATGAAAAATACAAAAAAATAAAACTATTCACACCACACAAAGAGAGAGTCTTGTCCCATTTTACTATACAAATGCTATTCAAAGCTACTCCCTCCTTCCATCTCTATAGGGCCTAATGCATTTTCCGAGGCTAAATTTGACCAACCAAATATTAGAGCAATAATATATGACATGCAAATTACACAAAGCACACCGTTAAATTCGTGTGTGAAAGGAGCTTTCAATGATAGAATTTTCACATTGTGCATGTCATGTACTATTAATCTTGTCAATAGTTAAAGGCGGTCTTAAAAAACGCATTAGGCCCTATATAGATGGAAGGAGGGAGTATGGATCCATGTTATATCCAATTAAATTTTTTCGCTAGCTGTATAATGCATGTAACCTACAAATGCCAACATTTTGGTGCATTCCAAATGTTTATACTACCGTTCAACTGATTTTGAATTCGTTTCTCTATTTCAATAAGAATCTACAATCATGATTGTTGCCAACTTCAACCATCATTCGTGTATTACCTTAACAACACACCACATGATTAGCATAGAGATAGATATGAACTATGTGTACTATATGAACTTGAATTCAATTTTTTGAATACACTTGATGTTGACCCCAAATAATAGTACCTTTGATGTAGTAACTAGATATTCATAATCTAAACCATGCTCCATACGTACACCGTGTTTATCACACAAAGTATAGTGCCCCTCCCCCTACATTATGACGAGTATTTAGCCCTGAGCTGCAAAAGCCACACATTAGCCCAAATTATAATCAATGTTCTACATTATGATATCTTCTTCAAGTATCCATATCCACTTTTTTATAATGAATTATGATCTATGTTCGTCTTTAACACCTTCACGTTCCTCTTCTCTTTGTAGCTAACTAGCGCTAATTTTCTATCGTGCATGCACACGCCCACCCCCCTATCACCCTTCCTCAGTGTCCCCTCCATCGCGCACGTTCATTATTTATCTTTAGGTCATTCACCCGCGGTGTGTGTAGGCCCCCCGACTCCTTCTTTCCGGCACACACCAGTCGATATACCTCTCTAGCCAAGTGTGCCTACCACAAACACATACTTCCCCTCTTCTCTTCTCACCGTCCATGCCCCCTATGTCCAATACGGTTCCACGCAGGTGCACACTCCCGCCCCTCTTTTCATCGATCTTATACTCGCACACTCCTCCCCCTCGACATAGTAGGCCTCTTGCACCACCTCCTAGCCGCACCCCTCTCCCCTGTATGTTCCTCTAGACCTTATTTGCTTCTAACACATGCATGCATGTATACGTACTGATCTCCCTACATATAGCTAGGTTGACTATAATTCTTTTTCCCCACGCACCGATAGACTTACCTCACTAGTTATGTATCTCCCTTTGTCGGACACACGACGGTTGATCTTCCCATGTAGTTACGTATGCTTACCACAACCATATCGTCTCCCTTATAATCCTTGCATACCTCCCGACCTGTCTCTCACACGCACGTGCATAGACAGACAGACATCCCCGCCCTCTCTTATTGATATTGCACTCGTACCCTCCTTTGTTTAGCAGGCCTCTCCCACCATTTGTGAGACGCCACTCCACCACCAACCCTTCGACACTCTACCTTTGTATTTCTCCCAACCTTATTCCTATGCTACACATATCCATGGATGCCGATCGATCTCCCTCTATACACAGCTATTTCTCTCTCCGTCTCCACACATATACTAGTCGATCTACCTCTATAGTTAGGTATCTGCCCCCTCCCCCCCCCCCGATAGTCGA
>NC_057812.1:192902472-192914881 GCF_018294505.1 Triticum aestivum | reverse complement strand
AGGTAGGTATCCATGCCACAGAGAAAAACTGCACCTCTACCCTCTCAAATTCCAATAGGCCATCCACCATGTATCTTTGACGTGGGCAAACACAAATTCGATGGCACTCTTTATTGATCGCTCAGCCACACACTTCATCCCTGTTTTCGATTCTATTGATATCTCACGCTGATGATCCCTCCACTCTCTTCTCTTGGATCGCTCCCTCTATATATGATATATCCATGACTCTGTTTCACACACATTGCATATGTTACGTTTTTTTGTTTGAGATATCATCGACACATTGCCTCGGTTTCACAAAAACCATCTCTCTCACACCCACCCACATATGTACCTACACCTAAAGAAGAGGTGCACGCATGATGCACGTACTCACGTCTTGTTCCCGGACACACTCGCGCGGGTACACAATGGAGTTTGTTTCTGTATGAAAAGGCAGCCCATGTGATAATTTGATGCGTGTAGCGGTTGTTTACTCGAAGGAGGGTCGGGTACCACGCCTAGACGGAACAAAGATCGACTTGACGCGTTAGTATTAAATAAAGTTATATATTCCTCCTCAATGGCATGTAGTACAGCATATAAAACGATTGCCGTGGGGAAAATGGAAAATCCGCTCCACTATATACAATGGGGCCTGCCTGATGGGGTTTGTCTCTCGTCACACTGATACGTCTCCAACGTATCTATAATTTTTGATTGCTTCGTGCTATATTATATACTGTTTTGGACTATATTGGGCTTTATTTTCCACTTTTATATTATTTTTGGGACTAACATATTAACCAGAGGCCCAGCCCAGAATTGCTGTTTTTTTGCCTATTTCAGTGTTTCGAAGAAATGGAATATCAAATGGAGTCCAAACGGAATAAACCTTTCTGGAACGTGAGTTTCTTCCCAAATATGACCCAGGAGACTTGGACCCTATGCCATGGAAGCTTCAAGGTTGGCACGAGGTAGGGGGCGCGCCCTATACCCCCAAGCGCGCCCCCACCCTCGTGGGCCCACCGAAGCTCCACCGACGTACTTCTTCCTCCTATATATACCTACGTACCCCCAAACGAACAGATACGGAGCCAAAAACCTAATTCCACCGCCGCAACTTTCTGTATTCATGAGATCCCATCTTGGGGCCTGTTCCGGAGCTCCGCCGGAGAGGTCCGTCATCACGGAGGGCTTCTACATCACCATAGCCTCTCCGATGAAGTGTGAGTAGTTTACCTCAGACCTTCGGGTCCATAGTTATTAGCTAGTTGGCTTCTTCTCTCTTTTTGGATCTCAATACAAAGTTCTCCCCCTCTCTTGTGGAGATCTATTCGATGTAATCTTTTTCTTTTTGCGGTGTGTTTGTTGAGACCGATGAATTGTGGGTTTATGATCAAGTCTATCTATGAATAATATTTGAATCTTCTCTGAATTCTTTTATGTATGATTGGTTATCTTTGCAAGTCTCTTCGAATTATCCGTTTGGTTTGGCCAACTAGATTGGTAGTTCTTGCCATGGGAGAAGTGCTTAGCTTTGGGTTCGATCTTGCGTGTCCTTTCCCAATGACAGAAGGGGCAGCAAGTCACGTATTGCATCGTTGCCATCAAGGATAACAAGATGGGGTTTATTTCATATTGCATGAATTTATCTATCTACATCATGTCATCTTGCTTAAAGCGTTACTCTGTTTTTAACTTAATACTCTAGATGCATGCTGGATAGCGGTCGATGAGTGGAGTAATAGTAGTAGATGCAGAATCATTTTGGTCTACTTGTCACGGACGTGATGCCTATATACATGATCATGCCTAGATATTCTCATAACTATGCTCAATTCTGTCAATTGCTCAACAGTAATTTGTTCACCCACCGTAGAATACTTATGCTCTTGAGAGAAGCCACTAGTGAAACCTATGGCCCCTGGGTCTATTCTCATCATATCAATCTCCATCACTTTAATCTTGCTTTGCTTTTTACTTTGCCTTTTACTTTTCACTTTGCATCTTTATACCAAAAATACCAAAAATATTATATCTATCAGATCTCACTCTCGTAAGTGACCGTGAAGGGATTGACAACCCCTAATCGCGTTGGTTGCGAGTAGCTATCATTTTTTGCAGGTACAGGGGACTTGAGCGTGGCCTCCTACTGGATTGATACCTTGGTTCTCAAAAACTGAGGGAAATACTTACGCTACTCTGTTGCATCATCCTTTCCTCTTCGGGGAAATCCAACGCAAGCTCAAGAGGTAGCAAGAAGAATTTCTGGCGCCGTGGCTGGGGATTCTACACAAAAAGTCAACATACCAAGTACCCATCACAATCCCTATCTCTCGCATTACCTTAGTTGCCATTTGCCTCTAGTTTTCCTCTCCCCCACTTCACCCTTGCCGTTTTATTCGCCCTCTCTTTCCCAATCTCCTTCTCCTTCTCTGCCTCTCTTTTCCGTTTGCCTTTTTCTCGCTTGCCTTGTCGTCATGGCTAATCTTATCTCTTCTCCGTTATCTCCCGAGAATGAAGTCCTAAATTTTAAACAAAGGGAGGGAGAAAATTTGAAAGACGCTTGGTATAGAATTTGCAATGCTCAAAATAGATCTACCAGGAAGCAATCTACTTCAGTCCTTCTTCGCAATTTTTATGTAGGTGCTAGTCCTTGGTATAGATATATCCTTGATACCATTACCGGGGGGAATTTCTTGGGTAGCCACACTTTTGATTCTTATAATGCTATGATATATTTATTTGGCTCACCACCTCTTTTTGTTAATGGAACTATGTTAACTTTGGAGCATGTTATGCAAAGGCTTGAAATTATTGAAAATAAAGTTCCTACCATTGAATCAATTGATAATCTAGATAAAAAGATCCATAATAAAATTACACAATATGGATCTAAGGTAGGAATGACTTTGAAAATATTAAGGAAAAGGAACCCATGGTTAATGAGAAAATAAATCTAGATTCCACTAGAATCGATAAACTTGAGGGTATCATTACCAACTTAGGAACCACTTTTTCTTATGTAAAGAATACTTCTAGTCCTCCCACTAAAATTACCAAGCTTATGTATGTTCCCAATAATAAGGGTGAATCATCTAGTAAGGAAACTGTGGATCTTAAATCTATAAGCATTTATCCCGATATTTTTGCTATCATTAAAGAACCTTATGCTACGAATGAATTTTTTGATCTTGTGCCTAAAAGTTTGATAATTACTAGAAAATAAGAAATTTCTAAGAAAGATAGATGCCTCATTGAAGAATTGCCTACCAAAGATGGCAATACCTAGATCTATCCTCGCTTTTATGCCTAGCTAGGGGCGTTAAACGATAGCGCTTGTTGGGAGGCAACCCAATTTTATTTTTATTCCTTAATTTTTGCTCCTGTTTAGTAATAAATAAATTATTTAGCCTCTGCTTTGGTTGTGTTTTTTGTGTTTAATTAGTGTTTGTGCCAAGTAGAACCGTTGGGAAGACTTGGGGAAAGTCTTGTTGAACTTGCTGTAAAAAACAGAAACTTTAGCGCTCACGAGAACTGCTGTCATTTTTATTTGGAAAGTGCTATTTAGTTAATTCTTTTTGCATATGATTAACAGATAAATTACTCACGTCCATAAATTTATTTTAGAATTTTTGGGATTCCATAAGTTTGCGTTAGTTACAGATTACTACAGACTGTTCTGTTTTTGACAGATTCTGTTTTTCGTGTGTTGTTTGCTTATTTTGATGAATCTATGGTTAGTAAAATAGTTTATAATCCATAGATAAGTTGGAATACAGTAGGTTTAAAACAAATATAAATAAAGAATGAGCTCATTACAGTACCTTGAAGTGGTCTTTTGTTTTCTTTCTCTAACGGAGCTCACGAGATTTCTATTGAGTTTTGTGTTGTGAAGTTTTCAAGTTTTGGGTGAATTCTTTTGATGGATTATGGAACAAGGAGTGGCAATAGCATAAGCTTGGGGATGCCCATGACACCCCCAAGATAATCCAAGGACACCAAAAAGTCAAAGCTTGGGGATGCCACGGAAGGCATCCCCTCTTTCGTCCACTTCCATCGGTAATTTACTTGGAGCTATATTTTTATTCACCAACATGATATGTGTTTTGCTTGGAGCGTCTTGTATTATTTGTGTCTTTGGTTTTTAGTGTGCCACAATCATCCTTGCTGAACACACCTTTTGAGAGAGCCATACATGAATTAGAATTTGATAGAATACTCTATGTGCTTCACTTATATCTTTTTGAGCTAAGAAGTTTTGCTCTATGTGCTTCACTTATATCTTTTGAGCGCTATAATTTTGCTATATGTGCTTCACTTAGATCTTTTAGAGAATAGTGGTGGATTTGTTTTAAAAAAACTATTGATCTCTCATTCTTCACTTAAATTATTTTGAGAGTCTTAATAGCATGGTAATTTGCTTAATAATAACATGCTTGGTATTCAAGATTTGTGAAACTTTCTTTTGAGTGTGTTGAATACTAAGAAAAGTTGGATGCTTGATAATTGTTTTGAGATATGGAGGTAGTAATTATCAAAGTCATTTTAGTAGAGTAATTGTGAATTTGAGAAGTGCTTGAGTTAAAGTTTGCAAGTCCCGTAGCATGCACGTATGGTAAACGTTATGCAACAAATTTGAAACATGAGGTGTTATTTGATTGTCCTCCTTATGAGTGGCGATCGGGGACGAGCGATGGTCTTTTCCTACCAATCTATCCCCCTAGGAGCATGCGCGTAATACTTTGGTTTTTGATGGCTTGTATATTTTTGCAATAAGTATATGAGTTCTTTATGACTAATGTTGAGTCCATGGATTATACGCACTCCCACCCTTCCATCCTTGCTAGCCTCTTCGGTACTGTGCATTGCCCTTTCTCACATTGAGAGTTGGCGCAAACTTCGCCGGTGCATGCAAACCCCGTGATATGATATGCTCTTTCACACATAAACCTCCTTATATCTTCCTCAAAACAGCCACCACACCTACCTATTATGGCATTTCCATAGCCATTCCGAGATATATTGCCATGCAACTTTCCACCATCCAGTTTATCATGACACATTCATCATTGTCATATTGCTAGCATGATCATGAAGTTGACATAGTATTTGTGGCAAGGCCACCGTTCATAATTCTTTTATACTTGTCACTCTTGATTCATTGCATATCCTGGTACACCGCCGGAGGCATCCATATAGAGTCATACTTTGTTCTAGTATCGAGTTGTAATCATTGAGTTGTAAATAAATAGAAGTGTGATGATCATCATTCAATAGAGCATTGTCCCAAAAAAAGGCCAAAGAAAAAAAATAAGGCCCCAAAAAAAGGGGCAATGCTACTATCCGTTTTTCCACACTTGTGCTTCAAAGTAGCACCATGTTCTTCATATAGAGAGTCTCTTGAGTTATCAGTTTCATATACTAGTGGGAATTTTCATTATAGAACTTGACTTGTATATTCCAACAATGGGCCTCCTCAAATGCCCTAGATCTTCATGAGCAAGCAAGTTGGATGCACACCCACTTAGTTTCTTTTGTTGAGCTTTCATACATTTATAGCTCTAGTGCATCTGTTGCATGGCAATCCCTACTCCTTGCATTAACATCAATCGATGGGCATCTCCATAGCCCATTGATTAGCCTTGTTGATGTGAGCCTTTCTCCTTTTTGGCTTCTCCATATAACCCCCATCATTATATTCTGTTCCACCCATAGTGCTATATCCATGGCTCACGCTCATGTATTGCGTGAAAGTTTATGAGTTTAAAATTATTAAGGTATGAAACAATTGCTTGGCTTGTCATCGGGGTTGTGCATGATGAGAGCATTCTTGTGTGACGAAAATGGAGCATGACTAAACTATATGATTTTGTAGGGATGAACTTTCTTTGGCCATGTTAATTTAAGAAAACATAATTGCTTTATTGGTTTGCTTGAAGTATTATTATTCTCTATGTCAATATGAACTTTTGTCTTGAATCTTCCTAATCTGAATATTCATACCACAATTAAGAAGATTTGCATTGAAATTATGCCAAGTAGCACTCCGCATCAAAAATTCTCTTTTTATCATTTACCTACTCGAGGACGAGCAGGAATTAAGCTTGGCGATGCCTGATACGTCTCCAACGTATCTATAATTTTTGATTGCTCTGTGCTATATTATCTACTGTTTTGGACTATATTGGGCTTTATTTTCCACTTTTATATTATTTTTGGGACTAACCTATTAACTGGAGGCCCAGCCCAGAATTGCTGTTTTTTGCCTATTTCAGTGTTTCAAAGAAACAAAATATCAAATGGAGTCCAAACGGAATAAACCTTTCTGGAACATGATTTTCTTCCCAAATATGACCTAGGAGACATGGACCCAACGCCAAGGAAGCTTCAAGGTGAGCACGAGGTAGGGGGGCGTGCCCTATACCCCCAGGTGCGCCCCCACCCACGTGGCCCACCGAAGCTCCACCGACGTACTTCTTCCTCCTATATATACCTATGTACCCCCAAACGAACAGATACGGAGCCAAAAACCTAATTCCACCGCCGCAACTTTCTGTATCCACGAGATCCCATCTTGGGGCCTGTTCCGGAGCTCTGCCGGAGAGGGCCATCATCACGGAGGGCTTCTGCATCACCATAGCCTCTCCGATGAAGTGTGAGTAGTTTACCTCAGACCTTCGGGTCCATAGTTATTAGCTAGATGGCTTCTTCTCTCTTTTTGGATCTCAATACAAAGTTCTCCCCCTCTCTTGTGGAGATCTATTAGATGTAATCTTCTTCTTTTTGCGGTGTGTTTGTTGAGACTGATGAATTGTGGGTTTATGATCAAGTCTATCTATGAATAATATTTGAATCTTCTCTGAATTCTTTTATGTATGATTGGTTATCTTTGCAAGTCTCCTCGAATTATCCGTTTGGTTTGGCCAACTAGATTGGTAGTTCTTGCCTTGGGAGAAGTGCTTAGCTTTGGGTTCGATCTTGCGGTGTTCTTTCCCAGTGATAGAAGGGGCAGCAAGGCACGTATTGCATCGTCGCCATCGAGGATAACAAGATGGGGTTTATTTCATATTGCATGAATTTATCTCTCTACATCATGTCATCTTGCTTAAAGCGTTACTCTGTTTTTAACTTAATACTCTAGATGCATGCTGGATAGCGGTCGATGAGTGGAGTAATAGTAGTAGATGCAGTATCGTTTTGGTCTACTTGTCACGGACGTGATGCCTATATACATGATCATGCCTAGATATTCTCATAACTATGCTCAATTCTATCAATTGCTCAACAGTAATTTGTTCACCCACCGTAGAATACTTATGCTCTTGAGAGCAGCCACTAGTGAAACCTATGGCCCCCGGGTCTATTCTCATCATATGGATCTCCATCACTTTAATCTTGCTTTGCTTTTTTACTTTGCCTTTTACTTTTCACTTTGCATCTTTATATCAAAAATACCAAAAATATTATATCTATCAGACTTCACTCTCGTAAGTGACCGTGAAGGGATTAACAACCCCTAATCGAGTTGGTTGCGAGTAGCTATCGTTTTGTGCAGGTACGAGGGACTTGAGCATGGCCTCCTACTGGATTGATACCTTGGTTCTCAAAAACTGAGGGAAATACTTATGCTACTCTACTACATCATCCTTTCCTCTTCGGGGAAATCCAACGCAAGCTCAAGAGGTAGCACACACCATCTCACACAAGGCGGCGGTGGCCTTTCTCTCTCACCGTTGGTCAGTGATCCGGCCGCATCCCGTCCACTGGCGGAAAGGGAGGATGTGCATCGTTTCTTTGTTCGACGGTGTTGAGGCAGCACGTCCCGATCTGCGGTACCCGCCGTTCTCTCTGACCAAGATCCGGCGCAGTAGGGCCTTTGCCACTTGCTCGCTGCCGCAGTATGGGCAGATCCCGGCCGCCGGTGCCCTCCTAGTAACATCCCGATGACCCTCAGGTACAGCTTCCTCCGGCCTTGCTCCACTGCCCATCTTCCCATGTTGTCGCATGTGGATCTTCTTTAGTTGTTTGCTTAAAACGTATCTCGGTCGGCGTACTTTCCATCTTGCAATCTCGTCCTCAACCCATTTTTGGTAAACCACCATGCTGCTATCTTTCCCTTATTACATGGAATATGCTTCTTTTTTGTCAGCGTATGTGTCTTCAACTCGTGTTATTCGCCAGTAATTGTTTCCTTTCTACCTCTTTTTTGCAAACAGGGCTATCCATTTCACCTCATTGCTATTGTGACCTTTTGGTGAACTGCACAGATCACTTTTTGTCTTAAGAGTGTTTTGTTCCGTTCTGCCAAAATGTCACACATGCAACGTTTTTACATTTCTATGGGACTGCAGAAAGGGAGATTGGTTTTGCTATCCTCCTCATCCAACTCCGTGCCTAATCTTCTCCAACAAGTAGTTAGTCCTAAAGAGAGATCGCAGAGATGATCGACTTCTATTTTTGTGTGTTATGTTTCATCATCTAGTTCCACTATTATTGTAATCACACTGACTGGATATATTTGCAAACAGGGATGGTCAGCTGGATTTTAGTGGAGCTACACAAAATGATCGGAATGTGGTGTCCTCCGTACACCCCCTTTTGGCTACAGCGCTGGGTGAAACTAGCTGCCAAGCAATGAACACTGTGCCTAGGAAATGGTCCCATGCCTATGAACAACATCTATCAATTATATATTTTTCTTTATTTGTACACCTTCTCACAACTTTTTCTTTAGTTGTGATGTGAATATTGGTGCTGATCTGCAAACCATTGAGATGCATTAGCAGCTATGGTAGTTTCATTTGTATTTGATGGAATGTTGTAATGAGATAATATTGAGGCAAGAGGACACATGAATCCTAAGTTGAAACCTTTTTTCCCGCGGGAACCAAAGTTGAAACCTTCATATCATCACAGTACAGTTTCATTAAAATTATGCGTACATATAAACAAATCTTGAAGGGTTGATAGCAATGCCAGAAACAATTCAACTTCGTTTCACCGACATGTGGGACATCCTACATCCAGCTCCACCTGCCGTGCATCAATATTGAGTGCACAACTACAGGGAAAGATTCACCCTGGTCATTGCGCCGCATTAGTAATGACTAGTGAGCAGTCAAATTACAGAGCCCCACCTTCGCCACAGTAAGTTGCTCGGATAAAGCAACCATCATTTCTCTGTTTCTTGAATCTGCCGGTACTCCCATATTCTGAGAGTAATAAGTTGCTCGGGCGAAGCAACCATCACTTCATCTTTCCCACAATAAGTACCTCCTTGGGCCCACTGAAAAATCACTTTTCTTTCTCCTGTCACCGAAACACCTCTTTGGCTACAGTTAGTTCAGGGTTAGTCATGAGTTAGTCTAACCTCTAGCTAAATTAGAGTATCCAAACATGAGCAGTATATGACATGCAAGTTGCTCAAAGCATACAGTCAAATTCGTACGTGGAAGGATCTTTTTTATTTTTGAAAACGGAAGGTGAAAGGATTTTCGAATGATATAATTTTCAAATTATATAAAATCTTATGAATAGTCAAAGGCATCCTCGAAGAATACATTAGGACCTACTCCCTCCGTCTAGGTGTATAAGTCACCTTACGAAAACCAAATAATCCCAAAATACTTAGGCACGCTGCATTAATTCCCACCTTGTTTCTTGACATATCTACCAATAAGAGATGTGGGCGTTCATGTTTTCAATGACTTAGACTACCAAACATGACATGCAATAGTTAGTTCATTGCATGCAATGCTATTAATTAGCAAATAAATATTAATTTCTCTCGTTTTCCCCTCTTCCTTGGCCACGGTGCACAATCTAAGATGACTTACTCACTACACGGAGGGAGTATATAAAATCTTACCAATAGTCAAAACCAAGTGTTACTACTACACCAAACAAGTTCAAAACGAGAAACTGGACCCACTCAGGACACGGCACGCCTGTCTCGTTTGGACCGTCGGTCAAAGCGCTTCCTCTTCTTGGCATAACAATAGAGTACAGTATTTTTTTAGAATGCTCTTGGCATGTCGCTAACATGGGATGAGTTAACCGACCTCAATAGATGGCAAAAACGCCAGCCCGCCGCACTTTGAGAGAGACGAGGAGCGAGAAGCGATACAGGCTGGTGGATTACTAGGGATAGGTGTCACACGGAGGCCAAGAAATATGGTGATAGTGTGGGTTGGCCACATAAAATATGATGTAACTACACTGGGTTGCCGTGTTTCATACTCTTCCGGTCTACTATGGAGATGATTGGTTGATTTTATATCGCTAAATAATATAAAATATTATGAGTGCAGACGCTCCACCACGAGATTCCTTGCTCCTTCTCGGTCATCGGGAATCTATGTTCTTCCACTCTTTTTTTGACATGAGCT
Organism: Triticum aestivum; assembly: GCF_018294505.1. Lineage (NCBI taxonomy): Eukaryota > Viridiplantae > Streptophyta > Magnoliopsida > Poales > Poaceae > Triticum > Triticum aestivum. The sequence goes on along the minus strand of NC_057812.1, from coordinate 192,904,505 downwards.
TTGTTCATCCTTTTGCCAGCATGCGGGACATCTAGCATCAAGATGCACGTGTCATGCAAGAAAATGGAAATAAGCAGTGCGTAAGTGAGTCGTGCACTATGATGGCACCTAGTACTACGTAATATTTTTCCTCCTCGATGGCACGTGAATAGTGCATGTACTCAATGATGGAGCACGGGATGGTAGCCATGGACATGGTCGGCCCTTTTTGGAGAGAGTACTAAATACATATTAAATTTGATGTGTCCTATGAACTCGCAGAACGACGAGAAGCACATACTGAACGACGGAGCATGGGATGGTAGCCATGGACATGGTCAACCCTTTTTGGAGACTACTTTTGATGTGTCTAGTCTACTCGCAAATGAGGAGAAGCTTTGCTTAGTACACTATCGACTGTAGTACCATCATCATTGTTCGACTTTTGAAAGAGGCGAAGAGCCAAGCGCACGGTCACCTACTCACAGTATAACCGACCATGTTTGGACTAATTTTTTTCTATACTACTATATAGTGTATGAGTTTTGAATTGGATCTGGAGCATCAATCCTAACCATTGGTCTGCTAAATCTAACAGTTGTGAGGAGCGGGATTCACAATGAACAGTAGACCGCAATAGCCTCCACGATGTTCTCGAACCATCACCTCGCCCTTCAGAAAAAAGGCACATATGTGATATATCTTGGGCCATGTTGCACATTGAGTGCAGGACATGCAGAGCCCAAGCGAGACTAGGAGGGAAGAAGAGAAATAAAAGTAGTTTATCTCAAATGAAATAAAGATAAAATAAAAGTAGTACAAATTTTGAATTCTTATCCGTGTCATCAGAGTGGGTTTCCATACTAATTGCATCCTTAGCAATACTTATAATCAACATATTTGTCATGGAAAAAATTTGCATTCTTATATCAACAATATTGTTTACCTTAAATCTATTAGCATGTATATGACCATTTTCTTTAATCACTCCATAATTGTAAGACGTGCATTGCACGTGTATAAATACTAGTTTTAACGTAGTACCTGAGTGTATTGCTCCAGTGGTCATCACACGTGAGCCAATCGATTCGCACCCTTCCACACTCCATTTTGTCTTGCGTTCCTTCTTCCGTCCAGCACGCTGACAAGTGGGCCCAATGCTCATGTATGCCAATGTGGTAGTTAATTATTTTGCAAGAGTCAACTGTCACACCCTTTCGATGCCACGTCAATGTACCCACTAGAAACAAGTTATACTTGTTCGGTTCAACCACCTCCCTAGGTGTTTGGAGAGGAATTGGCCTACACTGCTTGCCCACCTATAGAACCGCCTCACACTTCATGTTTATTTGCTAATTAATAGCATTGCATGCAATGAACTAACCACTTCATGTCGTGTTTGCTAGTCTTAAGGTATTAAAAGCATGAACACCCACCTCTCTTATTGGTAGATATGTTAAGAAACAAGAAACGAGGTAGAAGTTAATGCACCGCTGTAACATCCCAAATTTTCAATTCGGAATGTTATACATTAGATCATCATGCATATCATATTTTATTTGCATTTTGGTTGATCCTAGAAATTCTACGCAAATCAATGACCCACGGAGAGAGTTGGGGATTTCGTTATTTTCATATTTGAGTTTTCTCAAATTTTGAGAATAGGATCATTTGATTTTATTTATTTTATCATCAATTATTTCTATTACAAAAATATGAGAGAGGGAATAAAATGACTTTCCCAAAATAAAGAAATATTGAGGATGTAATAATAAAATCAAATAAGATTTTTATTCCGGAGTTTTTCGATGTTTTATTTGAATTTAGGAAAAATGTGCGTTTTTCAAAATTGCATTAGGTCCCAAATAAATGTTCACCTTGTGAGGCTTGATTTTAGAAGCCCGTGAAAATTTATTTCGGAATTTTTGGAGTCCGTTTAGTATTTCTTTTTAACTTTTTTCTTCCGAACGAAACTAAAAAAAACGCGCGGCGCGCCGTCTGGGCCAAGGCCCAGCCGACGGCCCACCCTGCCGCCTGCCGTCTCCCTCCAAGAG
>NC_057812.1:192894027-192902131 GCF_018294505.1 Triticum aestivum | reverse complement strand
CCACCGCCGCCCGCCGCCTGCCGTCAACCCGCCGCACCCCCGCCGACCCGCCGGAGCCCCGCCCCGCCCGCCGGAGTGCCTCGCCAGAGGTATAGCCGCCGCCTTTTGCCATTCGGTTTTTTTAGAAAAACTGCCTCGGTTTATTTTTTTTAAAACCCTACATCGGTTTATTTATTTATTTTTCTCTGGTTTATTTAATTAGTGAACGTTCACCGATCCGTTCGTTTTAGCGAACGTGTTCACCGGTTAGTTTCTATTAACGAACGTCCGTTTGATTAACTGTTCATCAGTTTTCTTTTTCTCGGATTAAATCCGCAATTATCTGATCGCGATTCCTGATTCAATTTTTGTTTTAGTTTATCTTTTCGGTCGTTTATCAGAATCAGGCGATTCAAGCGCCTAGAGTTTCGTCTCGAAACCCTTTATCCGTTTAACCAACTTAAACAAGTTTTTGTTACTGTAAAATTTGCCCTAGATCCAGATTAGTAGAACGAAGTTGTTTTATTTCGCTGTTTGACTTTCATTGCTTTGTTCGATTTGATTCTTTTTGCCAACCGAAGTTCTTAAGTTGAACCTTCTGGTTAGATTTCTTATTTGAGTTTTACCTGTGCATTAGATGAGTACTTATTGTATGCTTGTTTGTTTGTCTGCGATAGAATACCTGGAGTGCGCCGCCTGTTACTTCGAATCGTTAGGTTTCCCGGATCATCAGCAAGGCAAGTAACACTTTGATCATACCTTTTCTACTACCCAGTTTTATTGCATTAGATCAATCCTACACATTGCATGATTAGGATCTAATTAAATTGTGGGATGGGAAGTAGATGAGGTAGTACCTGTTACCTGTTTATTATCAAACCTTTGGGAGTTACTTCTACGTTTGCTTATAATGCCATGCTATGCTAGTAGACGTAGATTGGGTGAGTGAAATCCATGACAGATGTGAGTTTGTTAATTAATGGTTTATCTAATGTGGCAACTTAAACACACATCTGGGTGGATTGAGGCACCTGGGTATTCCAGGACTTGCCTGTTTTCTTTTGGACCGCCACCCAGACTCAAAGGGATCATAAGACTATTCATACTAGAAACTTCCGTGTGCAGCCACAAGCTATTATGGGCTCTAGCATAGTCGACTAAGTTGTGCGAACTCTTACAGTGGTAGACTAGCAGAAGTAGGGGATGTAGGTGGTACGGTCTACCCAATCGTAAGGTGCTAGCGCTTCTGAAAGACTATGTCTCGGTCATCCGTCTTCTCAAACACCCTGTAGTGCGAGAAACCAAACGGAGGCAATCGAGTCTTGTGGGGAAAAATGCGCAAACCTCTGCAGAGTGTAACAAACTAATCATGATTAGCCGTGTCCCCGGTTATGGACATCTTGAGTATCTAGTACTTGGATTATCATGTGAATCTCATCATGTTACTTTAATTAATATTGTTGGGTTTTAATGATGTTACTTAATTGGGATTGAGAATGCTATCAACCATTCTCAATGTTTAACAACTACCATGATAGTTAAATAAATTCTATTCCTTTGCAGTAGGGAAAAATTGGCTTTATCCAAAACTGTAACCATAGAGCTTTCCACCAGCCAAATATGCATATAGTATAGCTGTTTCATTCCATTACTCTCTATGTGTTACCTTGCCCGCATATTCCATGTGCTGACCCATTTTTGGGCTGCAACGTTAATGTTGCAGACTTTTTAGACGACGATTAAGGAGTTTTAGGTCGTGGTTCTATACTCAGTGATGCCGTTGGAGTTGATGGACTCACTTATCTTCCAAGCCTTCCGCTGTTATCGTGATTAGATGGCCTTAAGCCATATTTATTGTAGTAAGTTCTCCTTTGAGACACTCGATGTAATAAGTGTGTGATTGCTACTCTGTTATAAATCCTCCGAGTACTGTGTGGTGTCAACATTAGTGATCCAGGGATGACACCGGAGCATAGAGATCAGACTGTTTGAGGTCTGGTCACTACAGAGATGGTATCAGAGCACACGCTGACTATAGGACACGACCACTAAGCTGAAAGATCTAGATCACTATTCACTCTCTTCTTCTCTGACTCCTCATATTTTCTACTCTTTAGGATGGTGGATGCAAGGAACAAGTTCACACAACCGGATGAAGATACACCCTTTGGACGACACTTGAAGGAAGTCACTAGATACCTGAACATAGGAGTACCAAGCTTCACGGGAACCTACAACGCCACTTTACCTGAAGAAGAGCGCTGGATGATTCAAGTTCAAGTTCCAGGAAGGACGTTCATGCCAGTCACTGAGCCCATAGAGTTTTCTTTTGATGCACCAACTTGGAGTCTAGGAAAGAGCATGGCAGCTCACATCGCCATGAGACGCATTGGAGAAGTCTACCGCAAGGATCTCAAAGATACTATCTACCAGATTTGTGGGCGCCGAGATGAACACTGGGAGATGATCAGCACTAGGAAGGATAGATCAATTGCAGCTTTTATCCAGGAGCTAAACCAGCACATTCGACGACAGGAGAACCAGATGTGCACCGACATGATAGATTTGAAGAAGGCTAAGACTAAAATCAAGGAACTGGAGGAAGAACTCAAGGCTACACGTGAAGATTATGAAGAGGAAATTGAAGTATTGGTGGAGAAGAATAATGCCTTGATCAAGAAGATTGGAATATTTATGGGAGGCCCTACACCAGTAGATGAAGACGAAGAACCCAGGGAGATTAGCCCGGAAGACTACATCATCATCGACGGCACCGACTCAGAACCAGACAGTAGCGATGATGACTATGTTGATGAAGCTGGAGCAGATATCATGGAGTCAACGACCGAAGAATATTTCTAGTAGACCACCTCATCAGTAGTAGTAGTCCACCATGTAAATATAGTAGTCCGAGCACTTTTGCGATAGATAGATCGATTGCATGCCTTGGTTTGATTGATTGAAGTGAATTGTTTGTTTTTGCCTCATGTGCATATGGGTAGTGTTTTCTCTTTAGACCCCCTCTATTCTTATATCTCATCTTTTCTAAACCCTCAGATGCCTTCGAGACGTGACCCCGGATTTGCTTTCCCACCAGAGCTCACCTAGTTGATCCAGCAGCAGAACACATTGATGCAGTTGCTAGTCCAGAATCAGAATCAGGGGAACAACAATAAAAACCCACCACCACCACCACCTGTTGACCACTTAGCCCGTTTTCTTAGGCTGAATCCGCCGGTGTTTTCCAGTAGCACCGAGTCGATAGTAGCAGATGATTGGCTCCGCAAGATAGCTAGGGAGTTGACCACAGTAGGATGCACAGATGCGGAGAAGGTGAAGTTTGCCGCACATCAGCTAGAAGGACCCGCAGCATCATGGTGGGAGAATTTCACAGCCACTTTCCCAGTAGACACTGTCACATGGGACCAGTTTTAGCAGGCCTTTCGTACTTTCACCAGGAGCTATGGCCATGAAGAAGCGTGAGTTTTGCAGATTGCGCCAAGGAGGACGGACAGTTGGCTAGTATGTGGAGGAATTTAGTAAGCTAGCACGTTATGCCCCAGATGACGTCACTACGGATGCAGCTAAGCAAGAGAAGTTTCTGGAATGACTGAATGATGAGTTGAGCATGCAGTTGATGGTAGCCACCTTCAACAACTACCAGGAGTTGGTAGATCGTGCTCTTATGATTGAAGGGAAGCAACAGCAAATTGAAAATCGCAAGAGGAAGTATGGACAAGGAAAGTATAATTCAGGAGCTCAGCAGAAGCCACGTTTTACCCCTAGACCAGGAGGACATTTTCAGCATACCCATGGAGGAGGTAGCTCGCACAATCACAATGGCACCAAGAATGGTAATGGCAATGGAGGAAGCACTGGCCAGAACCGCACCAACCCCTCAACCCCAGCCAAGAAGGACTTGAGCCAAGTCACTTGCTTTAAGTGTTCGAAGACCGGACATTACGCCAATGAATGTCCTGAAGGCCAAAATGGCAATGGAAGTTCTGGGAAGAAGCCGAACCCTTTCAACAGGGGACAGGTGAACCACGTTAGCGTGGAGGAGGTTGAAGCTCAGCCCGATGCAGTAATAGGTAAGTTTTTGGTTAAGTCATTTACTGCACTCGTTCTTTTTGATACTGGTGCATCGCATTATACATCTCAAGGGGATTTGTGGATAAGTATAACCTACCAACCCAAGCCCTTAGGTCACCCATGTTAGTAACCTCGCCCGGAGCAGAGTATGTGGCTAGTCTATGGTGTGATCGGTTACCATTAAGGATTGGTAACTATGTTTTTCCCTCAGACCTAATAGTATTGGAATCTCAAGGATTGGATGTGATATTAGGCATGGAGTGGTTATCAAAGTATGAAGGGAATATTGAGTGTGCTAGTAAGTCAATTTTGCTTACTACCCCAAAAGGGAGAAGGATCAAGTATGTATCCCGGCATGTGCCAAAGAGGACTCAAGCAAATTGCCTAACAGGAGTTGTGCAGGAGGAAGTACCAGTGGTAAGGGACTTCCCTGATGTATTTCCAGAAGAGTTGCCAAGCATGCCACCGGATAGAGATATTGAGTTTTTGATTGAGCTATTGCTAGGCACAAGGCCAATATCAAAGAGACCATATAGGATGCCAGCAAAGGATTTGGTGGAAATTAAGAAGCAGATTAAGGAGTTACTGGATAAGGGGTATATTCTCCCAAGTTCTTCACCTTGGGGATCGCCAGTACTTCTAGTGGAGAAGAAGGATGGATCGTTAAGGATGGTTGTAGGTTATCGAGGATTGAATGAAGTAATGATCAACAACAAGTACCCACTACCAATGATCGATGATCTGTTTGATCGATTGCAGGGAGCTAAGGTATTTTCCAAGATCGATCTGCGATCAGGATACCACCAGTTGAAGATTCGAGAACAGGATATTCCGAAGACAGCTTTTACTACCCAATATGGGCTATATGAGTACACCATTATGTCATTTGGTTTGACTAATGCACCTGCCTATTTTACGAACATGATGAACAAAGTGTTTAGGGAGTTTTTGGATAAGTTCGTCATAGTGTTCATTGATGATATCCTGATTTACTCAAAGAATGAGGAGGAGCATAAGGAGCATTTGCGTTTGGTACTTGGAAAGCTCAGAGAACATCAATTATATGCCAAATTCAGCAAATGTGAGTTTTGGTTGAAGGAAGTAGGATTCCTCGGACATGTTATATCTGGAGAAGGTATAGCAGTAGATCCCGCTAAAGTTGAAACCGTGACCAAGTGGGAAGCCCCAACCACGGTTGGAGAGATCCGGAGTTTTCTTGGACTCGCAGGATACTATCGGAGATTTATTGAGAATTTCTCAAAGATTGTGAAGCCTATGACAGAGTTATTAAAGAAGGATACCAAGTTCATATGGACAGAGGAATGTGAGGCTAGTTTCCAGGAGTTGAAGAAACGTTTGGTTACCCCACCAGTGTTGATTTTGCCAGACCAGACCAAGGATTATGAGGTGTATTGCGACGCTTCACGTCGAGGACTTGGACCAGTGCTTATGCAGGAGGGAAGAGTTGTTTCATATGCCTCAAGACAACTGAAGCCTCATGAGTTGAATTATGCTACACATGATTGGAGTTAGCAGCCATAGTGCATGCATTGAAAACATGGAGACATTTTCTCATTGGAAATCATTGTGAGGTGTACACGGATCATAAGAGTTTGAAGTACATTTTCACATAGAAGGAGTTAAATCTCAGACAAAGGAGATGGTTGGAGCTTATCAAGGATTATGATATGAAATTGCATTATCACCCCGGAAAGGCTAATGTAGTAGCTGACGCATTAAGCCGTAAGAGCCATGTCAATACGTTAATGATGGGAGAAATACCCAAGGAGTTAGCAGAAAATCTTCGTGAACTATGTTCGGAAATAGTTCCGAGAGGCTATGTAGCAGCGTTGGAGATTCAGTCACCTTTGATGGATAGAATCAGAGAAGCTCAGAAAGCTGACAAAGAGATTGCCACTATAAAGGAGAAACTGAGCAAAGGAAAAGCTAAAGGATTTCGTGAGGATGAGCACGACACCTTATGGTTTGAAGACCGTGTCTACGTGCCCAATGACCCGGAGATCAGGAAGTTGATTTTACAAGAGGCACATGACTCACCGTATTCAATTCACCCAGGAAATACAAAGATGTATTTAGATTTGAAGGATATTTTCTGGTGGACCGGAATGAAGAAGGATATTGCGGAGTATGTAGCAGTTTGTGATGTATGTCAGAGAGTAAAGGCAGAGCATCAGAAGCCAGCAGGATTGTTACAACCATTGCTGATACCCGAATGGAAGTGGGATAAACTAGGCATGGATTTTATCATGGGATTGCCCAGGACTCGTTCAGGCTATGACTCGATTTGGGTTGTAGTTGATCGATTGACGAAAGTAGCTCATTCCATTCCAGTAAAGACCACTTACACCAGTGCTAAGTTGGCAAAGATATACATGACCAGGATCGTATGTTTGCATGGAGTTCCAAGGAGTATCGTATCAGATAGAGGAACCCAGTTTACCTCAAAGTTCTGGAAGCAGTTGCACGAAACTTTGGGAACCAGGCTAGAATTCAGTACAACTTTTGATCCACAGACAGATGGACAGACCGAGAGAGTCAATCAGATTTTGGAGGATATGCTGAGAGCTTGTGCACTAGATTTTGGATCTAGTTGGGACGATAATTTGCCATATGCAAATTTCTCTTACAACAATAGTTACCAAGCCAGTTTAAAGATGGCCCCTTTCGAAGCTTTGTACGGAAGGAGGTGCAGGACACCGTTGTCATGGGACAAAGTTGGAGACCGCCAGTTGTTTGGACCTGACTTGATTAAAGAGTCTGAAGAGAAGGTGAAATTGATTCGCGATAGGCTCAAGATAGCCCAGTCCAGGCAGAAGAGTTATGCGGATTCTAAACGCAAGGAGACAGTTTACGAAGTTGGAGATAGAGCTTATCTTCGAGTATCACCACTTCGGGGAACAAAGCGTTTTGGAGTTAAAGGGAAGTTAGCGCCATGATTTGTAGGACCATATCAAGTTATGGAACGTATGGGAGAAGTGACCTACAAGTTGGAATTGCCCGAAGGATTGTCAGGAGTCCATGATGGGTTCCACGTTTCTCAGTTAAAGAAATGTCACACGGAGATGGCTGACATACCATTGAGAGACACAGTGCCTTTGGAAACCATTCAGTTGGATAACGATTTGACCTACGAGGAAAAGCCAGTCAAGATTCTCGAGTTTGCCAACCGAGTTACTCGCAGCAAGGTTATCAAGTTTTGCAAAGTTCAGTGGAGCCACCACTCAGAGGATGAAGCCACCTGGGAGCGAGAGGAAGATTTGTTCAAAGACCACCCTCACCTATTTTCTAGCCAAACCGAATCTCGAGGGCAAGATTCATCTTAAGGGGGGTAGGTTTGTAACATCCCAAATTTTCAATTTGGAATGTTATACATTAGATCATCATGCATATCATATTTTATTTGCATTTTGGTTGATCCTAGAAATTCTACGCAACTCAATGACCCACGGAGAGAGTTGGGGATTTCGTTATTTCCATATTTGAGTTTTCTCAAATTTTGAGAATAGGATCATTTGATTTTATTTATTTTATCATCAATTATTTGTATTACAAAAATATGAGAGAGGGAATAAAATGACTTTCCCAAAATAAAGAAATATTGAGGATGTAATACTAAAATCAAATAAGATTTTTATTTCGGAGTTTTTCGGTGTTTTATTTGAATTTAGGAAAAAATGTGCGTTTTTCAAATTTGCATTTAGGTCCCAAATAAATGTTCACCTTGTGAGGCTTGATTTTAGAAGCCCGTGAAAATTTATTTCGGAATTTTTGGAGTCCGTTTAGTATTTCTTTTTATTTTTTTCCTTCTGAGCGAAATAAAAAAATGTGCTGCGCGCCGGCTGGGCCAAGGCCCAGCCGACGGCCCACCCCGCCGCCTGCCGTCTCCCTCCAGGAGACTGGAGCCGCCGCCACCGCCCAAGTCCGGCTCGGAGCCGCCCCGCCGTGCCCCTTCCCCAAGGCAGCACATCCCCTCCTTAAATACCGGACCCACCTGCCGCCCTCACCTCACCCC
>NC_057812.1:192868581-192893554 GCF_018294505.1 Triticum aestivum | reverse complement strand
CGACCCGCCGGAGCCCCGCCCTGCCCGCCGGAGTGCCTCGCCGGAGGTATAGCCGCCGCCGTTCGCCGTTCGTTTTTTTTAAAAAACCGCCTCGGTTTATTTTATTTTTTGAAACCCTAGATCGGTTTATTTTTTTCTCTGGTTTATTTAATTAGTGAACGTTCACCGATCCATTTGTTTTAGCGAACGTGTTCACCGGTTAGTTTCTGTTAACGAACGTCCGTTTGATTAACTGTTCGTCAGTTTTCTTTTTCTCGGATTAAATCCACGATTTATCTGATCGCGATTCCTGATCCGATTTTCGTTTTAGTTTATCTTTTCGCTCGTTTATCGGAATCAGGCGATTCAAGCGCCTAGAGTTTCGTCTCGAAACCCTTTATCCATTTAACCAACTTAAACAAGTTTTTGTTACTGTAAAATTTTCCCTAGATCCAGATTAGTAGAACGAAGTTGTTTTCTTTCGCCGTTTGACTTTCGTTGCTTTGTTTGATTTGATTCTTTTTGCCAACCAGAGTTCTTAAGTTGAACCTTCTGGTTAGATCTCTTATTTGAGTTTTATCTGTGCATTAGATGAGTACTTATTGTATGCTTGTTTGTTTGTCTGCGATAGAATACCCGGAGTGCGCCGCCTGTTATTTCGAATCGTTAGGTTACCCGGATCATCAGCAAGGCAAGTAACACTTTGATCATACCTTTTCTACTACCCAGTTTTATTGCATTAGATTAATCCTCACACATTGCATGATTAGGATCTAATTAAATTGTGGGATGGGAAGTAGATGAGGTAGTACCTATTACCTGTTTATTATCAAACCTTTGGGAGTTACTTCTACATTTGCTTATAATGCATGCTATGCTAGTAGACGTGGATCGGGTGAGTGAAATCCATGACAGATGTGAGTTTGTTAATTAATGGTTTATCTAAGGTGGCAACTTAAACACACATCTGGGTGGATTGAGGCACCTGGGTATTCCAGGACTTGCCTGTTTTCTTTTAGACCGCCACCCAGGCTCAAAGGGATCATAAGACTATTCATACTAGAAACTTCCGTGTGCAGCCACAAGCTATTATGGGCTCTAGCATAGTCGACTAAGTTGTGCGAACTCTTATAGTGGTAGACTAGCAGATGTAGGGGATGCAGGTGGTACGGTCTACCTGATCGTAAGGTGCTAGCGCTTCTGAAAGACTATGTCTCGGTCATCCGTATTCTCAAACACCCTGTAGTGCGAGAAACCAAACGGAGGCGATCGAGTCTTGTGGGGAAAAGTGCGCAAACCTCTCCAGAGTGTAACAAACTAATCATGATTAGCCGTGTCCCCGGTTATGGACATCTTGAGTATCTAGTACTTGGATTATCATGTGAATCTCATCATGTTACTTTAATTAATATTGTTGGGTTTTAATGATGTTACTTAATTGGGATTGAGAATGCTGTCAACCATTCTCAATGTTTAACAACTACCATGATAGTTAAATAAATTCTATTCCTTTGCAGTAGGGAAAAATTGGCTCTATGCAAAACTGTAACCATAGAGCTTTCCACCAGCCAAATATGCATATAGTATAGCTGTTTCATTCCATTACTCTCTATGTGTTACCTTGCCAGCATATTCCATGTACTGACCCGTTTTCGGGCTGCAACGTTAATGTTGCAGACTTTTCAGACGACGATTAAGGAGTTTTAGGTCGTGGTTCTATACTCAGTGATGCCGTTGGAGTTGATGGACTCACTTATCTTCCAAGCCTTCTGCTATTATCGTGATTAGATGGCCTTAAGCCATATTTATTGTAGTAAGTTCTCCTTTGAGACACTCGATGTAATAGGTGTGTGATTGCTACTATGTTATAAATCCTCCGAGTACTGTGTGGTGTCAGCATTACTGATCCAGGGATGACACTGGAGCACAGAGATCAGACTGTTTGAGATCTGGTCGCTACAATCGCGCCTAAGTATTTTGGGATCATTTGGTTTTGGTAAGATGAGACCTAGATGGAGGGAGTATTATGCTTGAAGGCTACAAGGTTGGCTATAGATGATGTGGCTGGTTATACTATTAACCATGCTCTTATAACACTCCTATATTTTGGAATGGGGGGAGTAGTTGGCATGCATGATACTACCTATAATACTCTCATTACAACCAGACTGGTAGAATTAAAATACCTAATCTAAATGGTCGCCGCCCGATCTCTTTGTCCTCCTCCAACATCCGGCAGAAGAAGAATCGAGCAAGACACTAGCTGTATTCATCGGTGTCGCCTCGGCGGTGGCCTTCATGGGATACAATCGGCGGCGGCCTCCCGTGTTCTACTTTTCCTCGATGATGGCGGCGGGCGGGGACGCGCTTCCTGTCACCTCGTCCACATCCGCGTAGCTGCATCAGCTCGTGAACATCCGTGGCGGCTTATTTCTCAGCCTGCATGTTGTGGTTACGCGCGCGTCGACGGTGGATGGCACAGTGGAAGACACTGGAGGCGATGTACGATGCAGCGGCGTCGAGGGCAACGATGATTCCCGTGCCGCCGTGCTCCCCAACAAGCCAACATGGAGCAAGTCGGCACTCTTCCTCGAGCTATATTGGAGAGGCCAGCTGCGGAACCACGTGCTGGCTTAGTGCAGCAACTGCCTCCGACGGGCTAGGCGAGGTAGGTGGAGAAGCGAGTTGCCGGGCTCGGCGAGCCACCCAGACGGCTTTTATGCGAGAGAACTGCTCTTCCTGCTCATCAGATTCCGCCGAAAGAGTGGACAAAATAGTGGAAGGAGGAGCTTGGCCGGCGTCCTGCTCCTGAACGAACGTGTGTGGCTGGAGTTGGTTTCTCGCATTCCATGCGGGTTTCTATATCTATACCATCTTCTTCTTCTTCTTCTATTCTTCTATTTCTATCTATATATAGTTTACCAATTTTAAATAGGACTAAGAACATCAATCATAATCGTTGATCTTCTAGATCCAACAGCCAATATCAGTAGGATTCACATGAACAGTACACTGCTGCTACCTCACCCGTGTTCTAGAACAATCATGTACCCTTTCTATAAAAAAGAAGCCCATAACTAGCTCCAATGGGCTATGTCACCACATGACCACCAGATGGTTTGATTGAGCCCAGTCGAGATGGTTTAGTAGGAGAATGTGGATATTTCTCAAAAAAAGAACATGTGGAAAAAGTGAAGCAACATGGAGTTCTTGTTAAATGAATGTATAGTTTTATGGCATGAATACTACTTCCCGCTTTTACAATATTGAACTAATATCAGCATTTATACATCACTATAATTTCTTTTTCTTTGAATCTATTAGAACATATATTACTTCTTTTCCTTTTTACCAAAATCACTCTATTATATTAAGACGTGCCTTGCACGTGTATACATACTAGTCTATATATAGTGTACCAATTTGAAGTAGGACTAAGAACATCAATCATAACTCCGTACGTTCACCGTGATGCAAGAGGTGCGAGCCGAGGAACACTGTTGGAGACACCCCCCATAATTTTCCTCGTCATCATCTAAGTCCTAGAAGATCTCACCCACAGCATCATTAGGCATGCAGCCGCCTTCATAGACAACGTGCGCAGAAGGAGTAGAGACGACTGGGGACGCACCACGTCGTGGGCACTCCGTATGTGCTCATGTGTGTGCAACGTGCATGCTTTTCCATTGGTGCTAGCTCTAAGGCCGAGGCTGCGGTCTTCGTCTCCGACTAGTCGTTGAGCAACGATGGCAAAGAGGTGTTGTAAGAGATGTGTAGGCGCCATTGTGTGTGAGCTTCGCTGTAGCACGACGAACTGGACGTCGTCGCAGATGGCGCATGCCTCCATGCAGCCGCGTGTGTGCGCATGCATGTGTTATTCACGTGCATTCTGCGGCCAAGTGTGTGTGCATGCATGTGTTGTGTACGTGCGTTGTGTGCTCCATGTTGTGCGTGTTTCTGCATGAGTTGGATCGGCATGAGTTAGTGCGTTGGCGTGTGTACATGTGTGGCTGCATGCCTCCTGCACATGCGTGGCTTCTTGCATGGTTATCAATACTTCCTCCGTCTCGGTTTATAAGACATGTGCGTCGTTCTAGGTTGACAATTTAACTAGCTAAATATGTATCATATTGGATGAAAAATATATGTTTAGAAACTACATCCACTTAAGAATCTAATGATATACTTTTGGTGACATATAACTCATATTTAGTTAGTCAAATCGATGACCTAGAACTACACGCATGCCCTATAAACCGAGGCATAAGGAGTATAAACTAATAAAATATCTTCAACTTAGCATCCTGATGTATCGTCTCTAGTGGTTAGCGAAGAGTTCATGTTCTTTTATTTGTTTATAGGTGGGCAGGCGGCAAAAAACAGGGGGAAATGCGCAAGGTTCCTTGCAGACACTCCACCGCGAGGTTCCTTGCTCCTTCTTGGTCATCGGGAATATATGTTCTTCCACTCTTTTTTTACATGAGTTTTGTTCATCCTTTTGCCAAAACACGAGACATCTAGCATCAAGGTGCACGTGTCATGCAAGAAAATGGAGATAATCAGATAAGCAGTGCGTAAGTGAGTGGTGCACTTCGATGGCACCTACTCCTACTACGTAATATTTTTTCTCCTCGATGGCACGTGAATAGTGCATGTACTCAACGACGGAGCACAGGATTCTAGCCATCACATGGTCAACCCTTTTTTGGAGAGAGTACATACTAAATAACTTTGATGTGTCCTGTCAACTCGTAGAACAACGAGAAGCTTGCTTACTACACCTTCTCGCTCGCCAACACGTGCGCAGTGGCTTGCAGCACAAGGAGAAACTATTGCTTACAAGCAGTGGACGTGCAACAGTTCATTTGGTGTCAGATTGCCAGAAGTACTAGTCTAGTACCACCATGATTGTTCGACTTTCGGAAGAGGCAAAGAGCCAAGCGCAAGGCTAGCCATAGTGGGAGTAACATAAGTAGGAGTACCTCCTTTTTTTATTCTAGAAACAACCACAAGCGAATTTTGGACGGTAGCAGCACAACAACTGAATCAAAAACCGAAACCTTCCCGCTCGGCGCCAGCTCAGCCCGCCGCTCCACATTGATGGCAAGTCAGGGTGACGCGACCTCTCACTGCTTCCGCCGTTGAAGCGGCGCGCCGACCAAGCGCATCGCCCGCTGCACGCCCAGCATTTCAGACTACACATACTTTGTGAGACAAAAGGTGGGGCCATTATTAATGATATAGTATTATACTAAAGGGACTAACTATTGTAAGCAGGCTATGTATAATACTGATGATGTGTCAACTTCATATAGCCAGATGTTGGCTATTCTATTAACCATGCTCTAAGTGTGGTGTGAGTCGGATAATTTATTAAGTCATTAATTAATAATTAACAGACGCCTTAATTACTTAGCCGTTTTTGATTCTTTTGGATAGTGGGGCTATTATTGACTTGGACGTGGGGTTTGGGCCAAAGGCCTACTATTATGTAGTACTTGGTCTTACTCGCACGACCGACCTGACAGGCTCTACCCTAGCCGCCACTGTATAATATGGTTTCGCACCATTCTAGATCTTAGCGCCGCCACGCAATTCTTCTCCATCCCTCCTTCCGGTGTGCACCGCGAGAAGGGCCAGCAGTCCTCCAAACCCCGCCATCCTATACGGGAGAGGGGCGATCATGTTTTTGGGGAGCACACTCCTATGACTGCTGCCAGCGACGACTTCCTCAATGACAGCCTTCTTCCCCGACCTCAGTAACCTCTTCATCAATGACATGAGTGACAACATCAACCACAGCGGTTCTGCTCCCGCTATACAGTATGTGATTTTGTCCTCCTGGTTTAGTCCGCATCATTACTTTGGTCTTTCCAATTGTCGTCATGCTCTATTTACTGTTGATTCGGATTACATCTCATAGTAAATATCTCATATATTCAACAATCCAATCCAAAAACCTGATTATAGGCAATTTACTCTGAGTGGTTTTGTTGCGCTTTTGAAGCCGCCTACTTTTAAGGGGGTGCAATATAAAAGGTGGCACACAAGAGTAGTATATTGGTTTTAGAACATGTACTGCTATGATGCCACTAAGGGTAAGCCTGAGGGAGATCTTAATCCTACACAGCAGGAAGCTTTTGAGAACATGGATACCCTCTTCAAAGCCTCCCTGCTGAGTGTTCTTGACGATTCCATTATGGATTCATATATGTCGTTTTACAGCGGCAAAGACATGTGGGCTGCGCTCGAGGCCATGTTTGGGGCCTCGAGTGCTGGCAACGAGTTGTACATCATGCAGCAATTATGTGACTACAAGATGACTGATGAGTGCTCTGTTGTTCAGCAGACTCATGAGATACAGTCACTCGCTAAGGAACTTGAGTACTTCAAGTGTGTGTTGTCGGACAAATTTGTTGTTGGGACCATCATTGCCAAGCTTCCACCTTCATGGAATGATTTTGCTACTTCTGTGAAAGACAAGAGACATGAGTTTTCTGTTTCGGATCTCATTAGCACTCTTCATTTTGAAGAGAAGGCAAGAGAAAAAGACACACATCTTTGGGTCGATGAGGGAGCTTCTAGTGCCCGCATGGTACACGAGAAGAACTTCCAGCCCAACCAGCCCCAAAGCAATAAGAACAAATCTCAGGGGAAAGGCATGTTTGATGCAAAGAACAAGCCGTCACATTCTACCAACTTCAAGAAGAATTCTTATAACGGGAAGGGATACAAACCTCAATTTTGGTAGCACCGCACAAAACTTATATGGCTGCATCTACCTGTTGTCAGCTAACGTCATGGTGCTCCAGGTATTCCTACATTCGTAACTAGGTACAATCACCACCGCAAGATGAAATAAGCTTATTCGTATGTTGACTTGCTAATTGCAGTGCAGAACGATCCTGTCATGTGTGGAGTAGCAAACAAGCAGTGCAGCCGAAGGTGGAAATCAACCAAGGACTTATGAAATTATATATAATCTTCCTCAGGCATGTCAGTATCCCCTTCATCCAGATGATCATGTTTTGTCATGTCGAGCTATTGATATGTGCTACTGTTTTGCAACACCGTTTAAGTATAGCTATTGTTTTCCTATCATTTCAGATTCAGGACAATGAAGATGATTTCAAGGGAATTGCACAGTATGGACTCATGTTGAGTCATCTCTATTGCCTCATGTGTTTGCTGCAAATGTGTTAGCATAAATTGCAAGATGAGGCAGCTAGCTAGATGTGGAGTTGCCAAAATGCTCAAAGTGCTCGCAACATTGAGAAGAAACAAGCATGCCCAAGAAATTAATGTGTGCGCAGGGAGGCCCTTTGCTTAGAGAAGCATCGACCAATTTTATTATTTCCACACCTTCTCACAGATTTGTATTGGTTATAGTATGGTGAATCATCAAGATGCATAAACATGCTGAACTTTTGTTCTTGTGAATGTTAGTATGCATACCGTATCTTCTGAAGCTTAGTTTAATGTAAATGTTGACTAGCCTATGAACCTTCACAATCTAGTAAGTATATTGTAGGCCTGTTATTTGACACCTCACTTTGCCGCGCTACGCGACCAGTGTGAGTGTCTGCATCCAGTACCACATCCTCTAATTTGGTGGATTCCGAGTTGAAAAAGGTTACCGATGAGTAGCCATAAGCTGGAGGCGTCTATTTTTTTTCTTTCGAATGGGCAATAAGCTGGAGAGTTTCTCGGGCTTCCTCTAGCACAAGGCCCTCCAGTACGAAACACGGGTCTATCCATCTTACAGTCCATTTGTTTTTGTTTTTTGCAAGGAGAAGCCCATATTTCTTGAAGAGGGGGAGATCCTAGGAAAACCCTCCTTCCTCCTTGCTTCCACTTACGCTTCCGTCTCGCCCCAATTCCCCTCGCTCCCCATCTTCCTCACTCTTCCAAAAAAACCCGCTCACCATCTTCCTCACTCGTACAGAAAATGCCTGCTTCTCTTCTTCCACTCCTACAGAAAACCCCAGCCCTCCTTCTTCCCCACTCGCACTACCACTAGGCTCGTCTCTGGCTACTCTGCTCAAAACCGTGAGCTCGGCACGACGCCTACAAGGATCGGCTGGCCCCAGCGCCAAGAAGAAGAGGCTCCCGCCAGCGGCAACGCCGGTTGTAGATCCCGCACCCGGCATCGCGGGGAGAAGCGGCGAGCCCCCTCCTCCCCCCACCCAGATCTGAGGAACCGGTAGATTCTCTAGTGGACCGCATCAGCAATCTCCCGGACGTCATCCTTGAGGAGATCATCTCGTATCTCCCCACCAAGGATTGCAGCCGCACACAAGTCCTCTCAACTCGGTGGCGCCCTCTATGGCACACCGTGTCCCTCAATCTTGACAGTCATGAGATATATGTCCTTCCTGAATTTGATCTCCTCAGAGCCATCGTCTCCTCTCACCAGTAGGGCCCCGTTCAATGCCTCTGCATCCCGACATGCTACCTACTGTCCGTACCCATGGTGGACGCTTGGCCGACATCCCCTGAATTCGGAAAACTCCAGCAGCTTGAGTTCTACCATTACCACGAAAGTTTCATACCATGAACATACCAAGAATTCGTGCCCACACCACCGTTGTCCATCTCATAGTTTTGCTCCTCTCTCCACACCGCCACCTTCGCCCGGTGCCATCTACCAGACGATCTGGTACAAAGGCTTCGACTCCCACTGCTAAAAAAAACTTTCGCTTGTGGTGGTTTATCTGTCGGAGGCCTCACTACACAACATCATCCACTCTAGTTGCCCTGCCCTGGAGCGCTTGCTGATTGTTTTGGGAATAGAAATCCCTATCAGTTGTCTCCAAATAAAGTCGCCTCACCTTAAAAGCATTGGAATTTGTTTTGAAGGGCATAAGCTCATCATCGAAGATGCCCCTTCACTTGAAAGGTTGATCCTTGATAATTGTTATAAACCTTCACAAATAATTGTTGTCTCTATGCCCAAATGGGAGACCTTGGGTGTAATTCATGATCCGTTTAATGATCACAAAGAGTTGGTGTTTGGCTCCTCACTTTTTCAGGTACCGTATATTATCATCTACACATTTGTAATCATAAGCTGCATTTTTTATTTGTGCGCATAAGTTTTATATCATCTTGGAGTGCACTTTGGGTACTAATATTATGTTATATGCTCAATGAAGAGTTCATCCATGGATATCCTATTAATGCTGCTAGATTCTATCAAGATATTATATATTGGAATGTATAGTTATGATGTGAACATAATTATTGGCTTGCTGCGATGATTTTGGTCTTTGGAGAATTTATATATGGAGATAATAATTTCATGCACATTGAAATACTGTATATATTGTACTAGAATTAACCGTTCAGCTGTTGCTCTTTCGACATACTCTTTTTTTCAGACCTTAACTGTTTTCAAATCTTCATGTCTACTTAGGTACTGCAAGTACATGGACAGAAACATATAACCAATCGGTGGCGTAATAAGCACCAGGATTTTCTCAGTTCTCATGACATTCGTTTGAGGACAATAAGGATGGAAGTATATGCATCCAACCAGGCAAACAGAAGCTTTGTCACATTCTTCCTATTGAATGCGAAGTTACTATTGTCCTTGAGGCTTAAGTTTCACCGCAAGAGATTTCTCACGGACGGACACGTTGAAGAGCAAAAAAAGAAGTTTCAGGTGGACAAATGGGCTTCTAAACGTGCTCGGCTTCTATTTACAACAAGTTGTAGTCATCATGCAATAAATTTTTATGCACAGGATGTTGATTTTATGGATCAGACTGATCCATTTGTTTGTGACTGCAAAAAACATTGGTTGGGTTAGATGTTACTGCCATGTTCAATCTGGGTTTTGTCTAAAAATTTGATGAACAATTAATCCTTGGGCTTTTTGTACCGTTTGTAAGCTTGAGTTGCATGTTGTTGCCCTCATACTCCCCTCCACCTGCCACTACACTGCCGCATCTTCCACGGCTTTTGTTCCTTCCCGTCTGAGGCCTCTCCGTCCTTCTCCGCCTTGGTTGGCTCACTGTGCCTGCCTCCGTCTAGCGTTGTCAACATTGTCAACAACCAAGAGGAATCAGGAGATGACTATATGTGGAGTGACTGATAGTAGGGACCCACCAGGGTCATTGCATTATGCAAGCAGGTGCCTCGTTAGTACAAGCCATGACAAGTCATCGACGTCTCATCTCACACCGGCGATGCATAAGCCGGCGGGGTGTCGGATTTGTTAAAATTACACAACGAGCGAATAACACCAGGGACCCAGCAGCTCGCCCAGTTGTTTTTTTAGTTTTAGAGATGGAGCTCAACTGCGCACTATGCGGGGGTTGTGGCCCGTCTAGCCCACGCTTACGCTTTTATTTAAGCACATGACGAGCCTAGTTGATATCTTTTTTCTTTCTAAAAATGGCTAGCTCAGTTCTTTTTTTGGAGAACACCAAAACCGAGGCCTACTTGCTTTTCTCAGCCCTGCTGGGCAGCAAATCTTTCAAGACGAGGAGGGAGGGATGTAAAGTAGTAAGAAATGGGCTTCCCCAGAAAATGGGCTATAAGTTGTAAGAAATGGGATTTAAATTATTAAACCAAAGCCAACCGACAATTACATTAAAATATCATTTTTTTTTGGATTTATCTACTCTCTACTCTTATAAAAACCAAAGCCAACTGGCAATTACATCAAAAGATTGTCTTTTCTCCCACAAGATAAACTACTCATACAAATGCATCTTCATGTTCCGTGCAACGCATGGTCATCTTCCTAGTTAAGACTTTAAATTTCATTCATTTTTTTGTGGAGAATTGTTTTTTGAATTTTATTTTGATATAATTTTTAAAAAATTATTTTTAACGCGACTCGAAATTTCGTGATTAAAAGAGTTCGGACCCCACCGAAATATGAAAAATTCCGTTGAATTTTTTAGGAGTGCCCAGAATATATGGTCTGTAATGCTAATAAAAAGAACATGGGCTTCAAATATCCTTAAGAATTAGCAAATGGGTTGTAAATTATTATATTGAAAATAATGGCTAATGGGCTGTATGCTGTTTTCCACAGATTTGGAGGCTGACTTCTGGGCCTACTAGGTTGACGATAACGCTGTCCTAATTTTTTTTTGACGCGTACGCAAGGCTTTGTCAACTTAGTCAACATAGAGCAGTGACTATTGGATGTCCATCCAACGGCCGCCGTGCTTCTTCAGTCTCTGATCTTCCTACTCCAGCCGCCCAAACTAGCGCCGTCGGGACTGCCTGCTCCCTCCTCCCGTTGCTGGCTCTGCTGCCACCAGGCCATCCCTCTACCCACCCGCACATCCTATTATTTTCCAGCGATGTCAGCCTCACCTCTTAGCCGACCAATCATCGCTCGTTGTCGGGGTTGGGTGCGACATATGCCAATGGATGGCTTATCATGGTGGGAGCGAGTAGAACGTCGCCGGTTCCTGGAAGCGGGATGAGGCGTAGACATGAATGCCAGTGTACTTTACCCAGGTTCGGGGCTCTCCTAGGAGATAACACCCCTAGTCCTGCTCTGCGGGGTCTCCGCATGATCACTAAGACACTAGTGAGTACAATGGTGCTCCTCGAGTTGTATGCTGGAGGTAGAAGAAGGAAGGCACGTTCTCTCCTTCCTCTAGATATGAGACTAGTTCTAACTGGTTCCGAACCCTTTGCATGGGTGCCTTGGGGGGGTTTATATAGGCCTACCCCCCAGGGGTATAATGGTAATACGGTCGGGTGTGGGTCCCAGCTGTCAGTGTCTCTGGTCGCCGGCTTCTCCGCCGGCTGCTGGGGTCCTCCGCCTGGTGGGCCCCGCCGACTGGTCTGATACGGAGCCGGAAGGCCGCTCCTGCCGCTTGCGGGTCTGGCCGGCCGCTGGTTACTGTAGCCGCGATGCTAATGACGTAAGCTTGGTCAGGGGAGCCTGGCTACAGTCCTGCCGCCTGGTGGGAGATCACTGTAGCCATTCAAGGTCTCATCTGGTTAATGGTGCACGGGCCCCGAGGGAGGAATGGGCCGCCTGCTGGGAGCCGGCCTCCCTCAGGTCCGACTGGTCAGGCTTCCGCCGACCTCCGGGCTCCCGCTGCCCGGTAGGGCCCGCCGCCTACAGGCCGTACCGATAGGTCGTCGTGGGAACAGGGCTTTGCTTGCCAGCAGGGACGTCAGGGATGGAGTGGCAACAATGCCACGTATAGGCAGAGATCTCCGCCTGTATGGAGCACTGTAGCCTCACCCCATCTCGTCTTCTTAATGGGGGCGCAGACTTTGAGGGCGCGGTGAGCCGCCCGCTAGGAGCCGACCTCAATGGAGGCCGCCTGCAGGAAGTCGGCCCGTCTTGGAGCCGCCTTCTTGAGCTCAGCCGCCTTCTGGCAGCCGGCCACCAGAAGGTGGCACTTCTTCTTGATGTCTTGAGGGGCGCAGCCAGCCCTGATGTCTTGAAAGGCTCAGGGACTTGGGTTAGGCTACCCGTGGCCCATTACTCCGATAGTAGTCCCCGAAGCTGGTGAGGCGTCGCAGTTGATTAGCCGAGAAGCCTCAACAGTTTCCTCCTCCGAGTGCCCTAGTCTGAATCCTCGTCCGACTCCCAGCACGCCGAGTGGAGGGAGTCGGCCACCGCCAATCGGACTTGTCGAAAACTTTGAACGCGACGATGGGAACCAGGTGGCTTATTAGCGAAGCCTCCAAGCCCACCGCCTGCTGCGGGCACCCCACTTGGCGATAACCAACCAGGCCAACCTGCTAGCCCACGCATGCGATGGGACATGATAGTAGGCTGGGCCCGCCACTACCAGGCCTCGGCACGCGAGCGGATCTGCCGTGGCCGAGGCGGCGGGTTGAGCTTCCCCGCGGAGTTAGACATGGGGTCGTGGGCATAGTTAATCCCACGATTCCCACGCTCGCCCCCTCGGCTTCCTAGCCCGACGGCTATAAGTAGGGGGAGGAGGGGAAGCGGTGGAGCACGCGCGCCCTCCTGCCCCTACCCTTGCCTCTTTCTTCTTCCTCTCGTCGCAGCGCCCTCGAGCTCCGCCGGAGTGCTGCCGCCGTCGCTTCCGTCGAGCTCTTCCGCCCCGAGCCCTTCTTGGCCCTGTTGCCATCCCAGCTCCCCCGCCGCGCCATTTGCCTCGCCAGGCTCTTCATGGCGCGCGAGCGGGGAGGCGACTGGGACGGGTCGAACGTCAACGACGACCACATCGCCTTCCTCCGCAACACGCGACGCCTTCCCGGCGCTGTCTATGTGAAGGCGCGCATGCCTCCCGAGGGGGAGATTTCACCGGCACCGGGGGAGGGCGAGCGGGTAGTCTTCCACTCACACTTCATCCGCGGCTTCGGCCTGCCGGCGAGCGGCTTCCTCCGCTCGCTCCTCGACTTCTACCATCTCCAACCTCACCACATCATGCCCAATACCGTGATGCTTCTCTCTGCCTTCGTCATGATGTGCGAAGGCTACCTCGGCATTCTCCCCACCATCGAGTTGTGGGGAGCGTTCTTCTACACCATGTTGGGCACCTCCGTCCGGGAGGTGGCTTCCTGGTGTGGCGCCTTCGTCGGCATGCGCCGTCCGTATCCAAGGAACTCCTTCCCCTCCATCAAGCTGCCACTGTTGGTGAAGATGTGGCAGCAATCTTACTTCTATGTGGAGAACATCGACCCGTCCGTCGACTTCCTCAACCTGCCGGCCTACGAAGCTGGCCCACCAGTTGAACCTCGGGCCAACTGGGGCTACAAGTCGAAGCCGGTGTCACCAGTTGGCGCCGCCGCCATCAGTCAACTCCGGGTGCTGGTCGAAGCCGAGGGCCTTAGAGCGTCCGACCTGCTGGTCACCTTTGTCGCACGCCGGGTTTTCTCGCTCCAAGGCCGGCCTCACTTGATCTGTCGGATGAGCGGGCACCGCGACCCGTGCCGGCTAAGTACCAAGGAGATGCCAGCTACCGAGGTGGCAAACTTTGTGAACGAGATCTCCGACCTCAAGTTGGACGGGTCCTGGCAATTCGGTAAGCAGCCGTACTCCCGCACAGACCCACTGCCTGCCGTAAGCTCTTCAATCTTTTCCCTCTTTCGTGTTTTATCTTGATTACGCCTTGTTGATTCGACCGACCTGCCTCTTGCTTTTCAAAACAAATCTTCATGTCCGAGGCGACGGTCGCCATTGTGGGGGCGAGCGGCCCCTACCTACTAGACCGAGCTGTAAGCGACGTGGACGACCCCGACTTAGGGGCGGCCGCCTTGGAAGATGACGCCACAAGCGGCATCTATGGAGCAGGCGGCTCCGAAGAAGGAGTCAGCGTCGAGTCGTGTCCGGACGACTTCGAGGAGCAGGAGGAGGAGCCGCGCCCTTCACGAGGCGCCGGCAAGGCGGACGCGGGCCCCTCCGCCGAACCATCAAGCCGAGGCGGTATGTGAAAGCGTAAATAGTCCGCCGCCTTGTTCGGCGTCGAAGAAGGCCAAGAATCCAACCGCCGCGACCAGGCGGAAGGAAATCGCCGCGAAGGCGGCCAAGTTCCAAAAACTTCCGAAGGCGCCTCCCATGGTGTCGGCGTAAGCATCTTTTTTCTCATGTCTTCCTTTCTTGTTGATTCCATCTGAGCGTCCTCTCTTTGCCTTTTTGACTTAGGGCTCCGCTCTCACTCGAGATGTCAGCGGTCGCCTCCGTTATCGGGTCGGTGGAGGCCTCCACCACCAGCCGGCGATTCAATCTAGCGGCTGACCTCCGGGAGGCGCGGGAGCTAAATGCGTGTGAGGTGCGCGAGGAGCAGGAAGCTGCCTGCTGGGAGAAGGCGGAGGCAGACAAGGCGGAGGCTGAGGCCGATGCCACCGCGAAGAAGCGGCTTGAGGAAGCTGCGTGCCGCCAGGAGCCGGTCTTCGTCGTTCCTCTGAACTCCGCGCCGCCACCGCCAGAATTTGTGGCGCCGACAAGGGGTGTCAGCGACGACCACCCGGTCATGGAGAGGGAGGGATGGCAACGTCACCATGCCGGACGTAGTCATGCCTCCAGCACCGCCAGCCGAATGAGCGCAGGACAAGCAGCCGGCCGACCCGCCAGTGCCACCAGCCAGCAGCGAGATGGTAACGGGCCCAACTCTTGAGGTTCGCACAACATCGCGCCGCTGGTTTGCAAAAGGCGGCTTCGGCACCGCCCCCGCTGGAAGTCGGTGCCGCGAGCTCATCGATCCCGGACGCCAAGGCGACCAGCGCTCCGCCCGCCGACTGGGTGCGAGGAGGCGGGACGGGCCCCTTGAACCAGGCGATCCTGGACATCCAAGGCAAGCTTCGAGCTAAAGCCGATGCCCTGAAGCGGTGCAACCAGGCGTTCCTTGAGTCGCGAGCAGCCATCCGGGTATTCTTCTTTGTCTTTGACTCTTGAATTTCATTACTTCTTTGTGGGGGCGCGCCAGCGCACCCGCTTAGTGTAGTCCTCGAGCTTCGAGCCGGCTACCGAGCAGGCGGCCCGAAGCTTTTAGTTTGGCGAGCTCCGAGTACTAACTTCATGTACTGTCTTCATTATAGGACTATCACAACCTCCGTGCCGTCGCCTTCAACTCTAACATCCGAGAGCTGGACCGACGGGCCGTCGACTTGTCGGAGAGCCGGAGTAAGTCCTAGTTTTCTTTCTCTGCGGGGGCGCGCTGGCGCACCCACGGGCTATAGTCCTCGAGATTCGGGCCGACTGCTGAGCAGTCGGGCCGGATCTCCCCGGCAACTATTCTTCTTTTCCGTTGGCCGCTGACGCCTTACCATTTCTCCCTTATTGCAGAGGCTGACGCTGGCCTGCAGCAGTAGCTTGGTGAAGCCGAGACCGCCTTGCGCGCCAAGGAGGAGTGCAGCAAGCTGGCCGAAGAGCGTGACCGGCTGGCCACGCAGCTGGCCGAGCAGGCAGATCTTCTCAAGACGGCTCAGAAAGAGGCGGAGGTGAAGGAGTCCAGTCTCCTTGCCGAGTTTGAGACCGAATGCTCCGCCTGGACTGATAAGGAGGCCATGCTGACCGCCGGCTTTGGCGAGATCGAAGACATGGTTGATGGTGAGCTTCTTCCTTCTTCTTTATTTGATTTGCCGGCTGCTGACCAGGCCGACCTCTAGCTTCCGGCTTCTGCCTCATTTGCTTTCTGCTCGTGCAGACTTCTTCCCTATCCACTCCGGCGCAGTGAACCAGGCCATCGAGGCATATCGCAAGGAATGGAGGCTGGAAGGAGCGCGGATTGCTGCCGATGCCCCCTGATCCCTTAGTGAGCAGCTCCTTAACATCTAGGCCCGCCTTCAGCCGGCTCATCGGATGCTGCGCCGCCTTCAGCGTGTCGGAGCCCAGGCGATCTCCGCCCTGTGGCCAGACATGTTGGCTCCGCGCACTCGCAGCCGGACCGCCGACTGGCTGGAAGTGGCAGCCGGCCATCTTGAGGCTTGGAAGGGCTCCTCGGCCCGGGCTGGCGCATGCCGGGCCCTGGAGTTCGTCATGGCGTGGTACCATGGGCTAGATCTAGCCCAGTTGACCACGTTTCGACAGCAGGCCCAGGAGGATCTGGTGGCGGTGGAGCGTGATCTCACTAAGCGGCCACGGCGATCACCGAGTACACCAACACCAACGTCTTCGTCCCGGAGCTGGCTGAGAATGCTGCCGAGGTGCCACCAGAGTGGTTCGGGCTTAACCCGGAGGATGGCGAGGACTCGGCCGAAGTGATCGACTCCAGCGACGAGGGAGAAGACGAGGAGGAGGAGGAAGGTGAGGAGGAAGCACTAGAGGCTGGAGCAGACGGCCAGCCTCAGCTCGACCGCGCCTCCAGCAATGAGCCACGCCAGAGCGAGCCGACTTCTGCTGAAGGCAACCAAGCGGAGACTGACCAGCAAACCGCTCCGTCAACCGGCACCACTGACTCCATCGCTACGCCGAACCCATCTGTTGCTCCCTAGGCTACCAATTTATCTTTGTTTTTACCTTCTTATTAGTCTCGACAAATTTTATTAGCTTCACACAATTCCACCCGTGGGGTGTACTTCAAACTTCTGTTGAATGTTGGCCAAGGGCCTTTTGTTATGTAAATATCTTTGCCAAGTTCTATCTTTCCTTGCTTTTTGCTCCTTGACTTTTTTCCTTTGTTGCCCTCCCTAGGCTGCCGTCTGGCCAGCCAAATAGCCACTTTGCGGACTATGGCTGGGTTCAGTACTCGGCTGCTTTGGGAGGGTAAGTACTTAGCCGATTAGAGTTTTTTAGCAAATTAAGCAGAAGCCGGCCGGCCGGCTGCTCAGCAGCCGGTCGGTGAGGCAAGAAGCCAGCCTGAGCTATGTGCGTGCTTTGGGTCCTTAGCCATTTTTCATGCGGACACCCTTTCTACCTTGACTCCTGCCCGACGGACAGTTGCTCTGCAAGCTGCGGCTTCCGACAAGAGAAGGCTTAAGTGCCAACACATTACTTGTGCGACTGCAGGAAGCATTACATAACACCAGACGGCGAGTCCCCGGGTCGACTAGTCCGATAGGAGCCGCACATATCTCGTTCTCAGGGCACATCGGATTGTCCAACATTCTGGTAGGCCAACCCAGAGTTGCCCTTGGTGGCCACCGGCGGCTGACAGGTTGGACCAACACTCAGACGAGCACTGGCCCGGGGGTTTAAAATAAAGATGACCCTTGAGTCTGCGGAACCCAAGGGAAAAGGCTTAGGTGGAAAATGGTAAAACCAAGGTTGGGCCTTGCTGGAGGAGTTTTATTCAAGGTGAACTGTCAAGGGGTTCCCATAACACCCAACCGCGTAAGGAACGCAAAATCAAGGAACATAACACCGGTATGATAGAAACTAGGGCGGCAAGAGTGGAACAAAACACCAGGTATAAGGCCGAGTTTTCCACCCTTTACCAAGTATATAGATGCATTAAAGTAAATAAGAGATAATAATGATATCCCAAGAATATCCATGTTCCAACAAGGAACAAACTCCAACTTCACCTGCAACTAACAACGCTATAAGAGGGGCTGAGCAAAGCGGTAACGTAGCCAAACAATGGTTTGCTAGGAAAAGATGGGTTAGAGGCATGACATGGCAATATGGGAGGCATGATATAGCAACTTGTAGGCATTGCAGCATAGCAATAGAGCGAATAACTAGCAAGCAAAGATAGAAGTGATTTCGAGGGTATGGTCATCTTGCCTGCAAAGTTCTCAGAGTTGACAAAAGCTTGATCCTCGTTAGCGTACTGAAAAGGTTCCTCGATCATGTACTCATCCCCCGGCTCTACCCAAATCAATAACACAAGCAATGGACCAACAATCAATCACGGTGCAATGCACAAACAACATGATGCAAAACATGGCATGATATGCAACGCATTTGCGTGCTCCAGAAGGAAAAGGATGAATAGGGCATCAACTTGGAAAACCAAGTGTGCCTCTGGAAAGATGAGATGATTTTGGTCGAAATCGATATAAAGATCACCGGAATCGGATGCACGGTTTGCAAATAGCAAGCAAAACAATAATGGCACAATTCTGCGATTAACAGCATGATGCCATCTAGAATGCAACAAGAAACTAAGCTACTGCACTCAAACATAACAACAAAGCACATGGCAATGATCTACTCAACATGCTTGATGAAACATGAGCACTGAGCTATGGCTAAATCACACTAGAACAGGTTGAAACAAGTATGGCAAAAGAGCAAAAGATATTAGCTTCACAGTTTTAGTGAAAATACTAACATGCCAGAAATTAACATGAGGAAGCCATGTTTAGAGCAAGAAAACAACATGCTATAGGAACATATCATAGCAAACGAAGGCATGGCATCATTCTACTAAATGCATAGAACAAAAGTCCCTTACTGATCATGAGCCAAAAAGGCACAGAAGATATGATGGCACCCATGCAAACATAGCAAGTTTTATAAACTGTTTCAGACTTAGCAGAAAACAGAGCATGGCATAAACAGAAATATGAAGGCATCTTTGTGAGCTCGATTCACTCACCACAAGGCATTGCATGACAAAACAAGCATAGCATCAGCAAGAAGACATGTTCATGAAGCGAACCATGGCAAGAGCAAGTTCATAGCATGCATGGATCAACTACAACAATCATAGCAAAAGTAGAGCAAGATTGAGACATGCTAGGGCACTCCATAATTGCAAACAGGGGCATGGATGGATAGAGCATAACCACATGCCCAAATCATCCTTACTGAAGATACTCAAAACAAACATGGATCTCACTGTAGCATCATGTTAACATAGCATAAAAATAACAGTAAGCACAAGACTTAGCAAAATCCCAAGTCCCTGAAATCAGCAATATCACGAAGGCTACTTTGCATGCTTGTGCTAGTCACCACATTGATCACAAAAATACATGGCAAACACGTCTATAAATATGGCATGGCATAGACCAAAACACATGTAGAGCTCATGCCCATAAGATGCACAGAACAAATGTGGAAAAAATGACAAATCATCATAATCTGCTAAGTAACAGCACCTAAAAATTTATAGCACTCTTGCATTAATGATTTGGGCATCAATATGGACTCAAACAAGCATTCCACAATGGAACAAAATGAAGAGCACGTCATGATGAACATTTTGATATCCCATGCGCACAAAACGGAGCAACGGTCATGAAGTTACAGTGCGATGAATAGAGGCATAAAATGTGAGGGGAAAAGTGAAGGAAATATGCCCTAGAGGCAATAACAAAGTTATTATTTATTTCCTTATATCATGATAGATGTTTATTATTCATGCTAGAATTGTATTAACCGAAAACATAATACATGTGTGAATACATAGACAAACAGAGTGTCACTAGTATGCCTCTACTTGACTAGCTCGTTAATCGAAGATGGTTATGTTTCCTAGCCATAGACATGAGTTGTCATTTGATTAAAGGGATCACATCAGTAAGAGAATGATGTGATTGACTTGACCCATTCCATTAGCTTAGCACTTGATCGTTTAGTTTGTTGCTATTGCTTTCTTCATAACTTATACATGTTCCTATGACTATGAGATTATGCAACTCCCGTTTAACGGATGAACACTTTGTGTGCTACCAAACGTCACAACGTAACTGGGTGATTATAAAGGTGCTCTACAGGTGTCTCCGAAGGTACTTGTTGGGTTGGCGTATTTCGAGATTAGGATTTGTCACTCCGATTGTCGGAGAGGTATCTCTGGGCCCTCTCGGTAATGCACATCACTTAAGCCTTGCAAGCATTGCAACTAATAAGTTAGTTGCGGGATGATGTATTACGGAACGAGTAAAGAGACTTGCTGGTAACGAGATTGAACTAGGTATTGAGATACCGACGATCGAATCTCGGGCAAGTAACATACCGATGACAAAGGGAACAACATATGTTGTTATGCGGTCTGACCGATAAAGATCTTCGTAGAATATGTAGGAGCCAATATGAGCATCCAGGTTCCGCTATTGGTTATTGAACGGAGACATCTCTCGGTCATGTCTACATAGTTCTCGAACCCATAAGGTCCGCACACTTAAAGTTTCGGTGATGATTATATTATGAGTTTATGTGATTTGATGTACTAAAGGTAGTTCGGAGTCCCGGATGAGATCGGGGACATGACAAGGAGTCTCGAAATGGTCGAGACATAAAGATCGATATATTGGACGACTATATTCGGACATCGGAAAGGTTCCGTGTGATTCGGGTATTTTCGGGGGTACCGGGGAGTTACGGGAATACGAGGAAGAAGTAATGGGCCTCATGGGCCAAGTGG
The DNA here is from genome assembly GCF_018294505.1 of Triticum aestivum. Classification (NCBI taxonomy): domain Eukaryota; kingdom Viridiplantae; phylum Streptophyta; class Magnoliopsida; order Poales; family Poaceae; genus Triticum; species Triticum aestivum. The sequence continues at coordinate 192,872,864 of NC_057812.1, read as the reverse complement.
TGGAAGAGAGGAGGCAGGGCGCGCGGCCCCCCTAGCCCAAACTGAATTGGACTAGGGTGCCGCCCCCCCCCCCTTTCCTCCTTTTCCTCCTTCTCCTTCCTTCTCCTTCTCCTCCTTCCTTTCCTCCTCCTAGTAGGAGTAGGAAAGGGGAGTCCTACTCCTACTAGGAGGAGGACTCCTCCTCCTGGCGCGCCCATAGAGGGCCGGCCGGCCTCCCCCTTGCTCCTTTATATACAGGTGAAGGGGGCACCTCTAGACACAGAAGTTGATCAGTTGATCTCTCCCAGCCGTGTGCGGTGCCTCCTCCACCATATTCCACCTCGGTCATATCGTAGCGGTGCTTAGGCGAAGCCCTGCGTCGGTAGCAACATCATCACCGTCACCACGCCATCGTGCTGACGGAACTCTCCCGTGAAGCTCTGCTGGATCGGAGTTTGCGGGATGTCATCGCGTTGAACGTGTGTTGAACTCGGAGGTGCCGTGCGTTCAGTACTTGGATCGGTCGGATCGTGAAGACGTACGACTACATCAACCGCGTTGTGCTAACGCTTCCGCTTTCGGTCTACGAGGGTATGTGGACTACACTCTCTCCTCTTGTTGCTATGCATCACCATGATCTTGCGTGTGCGTAGGAAAATTTTGAAATTACTACGTTCCCCAACAAAAAGACTTTGGAAAAATATACCCCTCCGAAAACAGATGTAGGGTTGACTTTGCACGAAAGTCGAGGCAGCCGGGATCTCGCCGGAGTTGGCACCAGAGTGGAAGGAGATGGCCGGAGAGGTGCGGAGAGGCGGATCTGGCCTGGCCCGGCCGGATACGGACGCGGCTGCAGTCGGGGAGGTGGGGCGATGCCGGAGTTGCGGGCGGCGGCGGCGGTGCTCCGCGGCGGCGACCGGCGCCGGTGACGGAAGGCGGTGATGCAGGGCGGCGAAGGCGGCAGCCGGCGGGCGCGGAGGAGGCATTGTTTCTCGCGGGAAGCGGTGGGGTGCCTCGGACACGACGGAGGAGAGCGGGCGGCAGGCGGCGGACGTGCGGGCCCGCGGGAGCCGGTGATGGGCCTTGGCGGGCCGCAGCGGCTGGCGCGCGGTCGGATCCGGCGCTGCGACACATGGTGGCGCGCTATTGGGTGCGGGCGGCGGCGGAATTCGTCTGGCGGCAGCCGAACACGTCCGGTGGCAGCGGGGGGGGGGTAAAATCTAGGGTTTGGGACCCGAATTTGAGGAGGGGTGCACATATTTATAGGTAGGAGGAGGTAGGAGTGTCCAAAGGAGGTGTAGTTTTCGGCCATGCGATCGTGATCCGATGATGAAGGACATGGAGATGGTTTGGAAGGGTTATTGGGCCATTTTGGAGGGGTGTTGGGCTACAACACACACAAGGCCTTTGCGGTTCCCCGGTTAACTGTTGGAGCATCAAATGGACTCCAAATGACACGAAATTTGACAGGCGGTCTACCGGTGGTGTACCAAGGACACCTAGAAAATATTGGTCCATTCCGAGAACGTTTAACACCCGCTCATGAAAAGAGACAAAAGGGGACACCGGTGCACGTAGGAGTGTCGGATTGCGAAACGGACAACGGGGAAAAGATCAGATGCATGAGACGAACGCGTATGCAAATGAGATGCACATAATGACATGATATGAAATGCATGACATGAACAAAATGCAAAACAAAGACAAAACCCAACCACAAAGGGAAAATCATATCGCATCTCCGGAATAGGCAAAAGTCGGAGTTACGAATATGGAAAGTTGTATCCGGGGCGTTACAAGATAACACCCATAGTCCTACTCTGCGGGATCTCCGCATGATCACTAAGACACTAGTGAGTACAATGGTGCTCCTCGAGCTGTATGCTAGAGGTAGAAGAAGGCAGGAACGCTCTCTCCTTCCTCTAGATATGAGTCTAGTTCTAACTGGTTCCGAACCCTTTGCATGGGTGCCCTGGGGGTTTATATAGGCCTACCCCCAGGGGTATAATGGTAATACGGCTGGGTGTGGGTCCTGGCTGTCAGCGTCTCTGGTTGCCGGCTTCTCCGCCGGCTGCTGGGGCCCGTCGCCTGGTGGGCCCCACCGACTGGTCTGGTACGGAGCCGACAAGCCGCTCCCGCCTCTTGCGGGTCTTGCCGGCCGCTGGTTACTATAGCCGCGATGCTAATGACGCATGCTTGGTCAGGGGAGTGTGGCTACAGTCCCGCCGCCTGGTGGGAGATCACTGTAGCCACTCCCGGTCTCATCTGGTTAATGGTGCACGGGCCCCGAGGGAGGAACGGGCCGCCTGCTGGGAGCCAGCCTCCCTTAGGTCCGACTGGTCAGGCTTCCGCCGACCTCCGGGCTCCCGCTGCCCGGTAGGGCCCGCCGCCTACAGGCCTTACCGACATGTCATCGTGGGAAGAGGGCTTTGCCTGCCAGTAGGGACGTCAGGGATGGAGTGGCAACAATGCCACGTACAGGCAGAGATCTCCGCCTGTACGGAGCACTATGGCCATGCCCGGCCCTGGATATGGGGGTGATGGGCTACACTGTAGCCTCACCCTGTCTCGTGTTCTTAATGGGGGCGCACACTTTGAGGGCGTGGTGAGCCGCCCGCTAGGAGCCGGCCTCTCTGGAGGTCGCCTGCAGGAAGTCAGACCGTCTTGGAGCCTCCTTCTTGAGCTCAGCCGCCTTCTGGCAGTCGGCCGCTTGGGACAGCTGGCCACTAGAAGGCGGCACTTCTTCTCGATGTCTTGAGGGGCGCAGCCAGCCCCGATGTCTTGAAAGGCTTAAGGACTCGGGTTAGGCTACCCGTGGCCCATTACTCCGACACTCGTACACCGCTCAGTGTGGGTATCCATTGTCGTGGCTTCGCCGGCTCCGGGTCGTTCCCTTCCTGGGCTTCGCCCTCATCCACCCTATTTGTGCTCTCGACATGGCGAGGTCAACATGGTCAACAAACAACAGCCATCGGAAGAGGCTGACAGTAGGGTTCCACACAAGGAAATGCCTCCTTATTACGCACAAAATAATGATTTCTCCACCTGATAGCTGAGACCCACCAGAAGGGCCTCTGTATTTCTTGACAAAAATGTTCCCCCCGCTGTCAGCTCAAACCCACCAGCTATATCTTCGCACACAAGGAAGTGCCTCCTTATTACGCACAAAAAATGAATACTCCCCCTGCTAGCTGGGACCCACCATTGTAGGAGGCTGACTTGTGGGCCTACGAAGATGATGGGGACGAAGGGCTTTGTCAACTTAGTCAATATGAACGATTCTAGCTCTAGTGACCGTACCATGTCCATCCAACGGTGGTAGTGCTTCTTCAATCTATGGTGTTCTTGCTCCAGTAGCCCGAACAAGCGTCGGCCGTGCTGCTGGCTCGTGCCTCCCGTGTCCGCATGTGCTGCCACCGCTGGCCATGCCATCCCTCTATACTCACCCACACCTCCTGTTATTCTCCGGCGACGGCAGCCTCACACCGCAGCCGAAGTAGTCAACCCATGTACTCCCCTCCGCATGGGCATCCACTGTCGTGTCTTCCCCGGCTCCGCGTCGTCCCCTTCCTAGGCCTCACCGTCATCCACCGCCATGTTGCTCTCAGCGCGGCGTGGTCAAGGTGGTCAAGGAACAACTTCGATCGGAAGAGTACTGCACGTGGAGAGGCTGATAGCTGGGTCCACGGCCGCAGCAAGGAAGTGCCTCCTTATTACGCGGAAAATAATGATTCCTCCACCTGACAGCAGGGACCCACCAGACGGGCCACCGTATTTCACGAAAAAAAATTTCCCCCCTAACTGCTGGGACCCACCAGCTACATCTTCGCATGCAAGGAAGTGCCTGACAGTCGGGACCCACCAAGTTGAAGCATATGTAGCATTGTCATTCTGGTCGCGAACGTGTACGTATATACGATCGGTCTGTCTGCAGGCTGCAGCGCTGAACCGTGGCCGTGTAAGGAAGGGCACGTGTCGTAGTAGAGGCGTGAACATAGCATGTACACGTACGTACAGCAACCATGGTGCAAGAAAGTAAATATGGCCACGTACGTACATACGGGCGGGGTCTCGAATGCCTACTCACGCATACGTACGGCCAGGGCTCGTGTACATGGCTGTGGCTAGGTTGGAATGGAGAAACTGTGTTATTGTCGTGTTCAAGGGGAGGCAACGGAATGCGTCGTGTTCATTGGGAGGCAACGGAACGTGTGTTGTTCATCGGGAGCCAACCGGATTGGACGAAACAGCCGATGGAAACGAGGCCTAGCATACTATAGAACGGACGAAACGGCCTTGTGTTC
>NC_057812.1:192814577-192868194 GCF_018294505.1 Triticum aestivum | reverse complement strand
CCACGAGATACTGTTCATCTCCATCGTCGACCTCCTCCAGCCTCCACGGGCTACTGTTCATCCACCGTCGACCTCCTCCAGCCTCCACCTGCGACTGTTCATCCACAGGCTCCTGTTCATCCAGCCTCCACCGCGCGCTCCTCCACCGGCTACTGTTCAACCGGGCCTCTCCACGGGGTCCTGTTCAACCACCCCTGCACGGGCTACTATTCATCCAGCCCTCCACCGGCTACTGTTCAACCAGCCCTCCATGGGGTCCTGTTCATCCAGCCCTCCACGGGGTCCTATTCATCCACCGGCTCGATTGATCGGGGTACTATTCATCCAGCGGCAACGGCCTCTACTACCACGGGGTCCTGTTCATCCAACACCCCACCAGGAACTGTTCGTCCAAACCCCCTCAACAACGCTCACTGTTCATCCAGAGGCATCATTGATCAGCTTCAGTTAGCAGCAGTAGCGAAGGAATCACACTTGGGCTCAGTTAACAGCAAGGCATCGATCGATCGCTCGGGTTCAGTAACGCGTACCCTGTAGTGCAATCACTCGGGTTCAGTTAGAGCCCAACGCCTCGCTCGGGTTCAGTTAGATCCCAACGCCTCGCACACACGCGCGTACGTACGAGAGAAACGTGCATCGCTCGGCCCCCGACCAGCCACCGTAACCGGGAACCACACGATATTTTCCTCGCCCTTGCTTCTACCACGGTTCTTTCCGTCATGGACAGCCCAAATAATGTCATGCAGCTGCATCTCCGGCCCGCCCAGGACGAGAATCCCATTTTCTGTCATGATTTTTTGTCATAGAAGTAGGACCCCACCACATCTATGATGATACCAGGTTTTGTCACAATTATCATCATAGAAGTGTCATAAGTATGACCGGAAAAAAATCGTTCGGCCCAAAATGTTACGGATGTGTCTTTTTTTGTAGTTGATATGGGTACATCTACTTGATGAAACATAAGTCTGAAACATTTGAAAAGTTTAAAGAATTTCAGAGTGAAGTGGAAAATCATCGTAACAAGAAAATAAAGTTTCTACGATCTAATCGTGGAGGTGAATATTTGAGTTATGAGTTTGGTCTTCATTTGAAACAATGTGGAATAGTTTCGCAACTCACGCCACCTGGAACAACACAACATAATGGTGTGTGCGAATGTTGTAACCGTACTTTATTAGATATGGTGCGATCTATGATGTCTCTTACCGATTTACCACTATCATTTTGGGGTTATGCTTTAGAGACGGCTGCATTCAAGTTAAATAGGGCACCATCTAAAACCTTTGAGACGACACCATATGAACTGTGGTTTGGCAAGAAACCTTTGTCGTTTCTTAAAGTTTGGGGCTGCGATGCTTATGTGAAAAAGCTTCAACCTGATAAGCTCAAACCCAAATCGGAGAAATGCGATAGTGTTTGGATGACAGCAAATTGATACTAACAGGTGTGTACATGCACAAATTTAGTAACATAGAACTAATTGCACTAAGGCCGTCCATTATGTATGCCAAAAATGGGGTAAAGACAACTATTCCTACATCTCGCACTGGTGCCCTACACTGGCGACCTGATGCAGCGGAAAAAAATCAGGGACCCGGACTCCGGAGCATGTAGTTGCTCTGATGCCCAGTTCCTTCATGCCATAAAGATTTAGTATTTTACTACTTGGCTGCTCGGATGTGTGGACCAAAGTTGGCGGCACAAACTATTGAAGCGGTGCCAAATAATTTTCTAATGGCACCGCTGATGAGATGGCAACAATTTAAGATACTACGTACAAATTGTGACACTGTCTTATGATGCGTTTGGTTGAAGGTGTGGTATGAATGGGTTGGGACCATGACAGTGTCTGAATCACATCCAAAAAATGATTTGTAACAACGGAAGAGGGTCTAACCTTCTCTGCACATGCCAGAAACTTCCTCCCACTGTCCACAGAATCAAACGCAACTAGCTTCACGCATGGATATTGATGGTGACAACGAGCAGATAGATCTTCAGCCACCCGGCTCCATTCGTTGCCACTGATGGTCTTAGGGAGCTACAATAGGAAGAAACGACTCAAATCGACCTCTGGGTAAAAATCCTTCATTCCAAGTCATAGCCCGAGAGAGAGAAGAGAGGCATACCCAGGTGGTGAAGGAATAGTCGTCGGAGGAAGAACAACTGGAGATGTCTTTGAAGAAGACCATGGCGACCCCAGCGGTAGGATGCGTGATGACGAGAGCGAGGAAGCGGCTATAGCTTAGCAAGGAAGGAAGGAAGGAGGAAGCATGGGAAATGTGACTTGTGGTCAGGGAGAAAAGGGGGTGGGGAAGGGGGGAAGGGGGCGGGGGTAGATATTTTGGTGGTAGGCCAAAATTTTGGAAATGTGGAGGGAAACTTTGCACGCGGTGCTGTTGGACCATTCATTTTGAACGACTGTGTGCATTGCAAACGATTCTTCTGCTTTACGCGCATGGGATGGGTTTGATAATTCAAATTTTGGTCTCAAGGCATGGGCACATTCACTTTGAACGCGCGCGGCCGGACCATTCACCTTGAACGATTGTGTGCATCACAAATGATTCTTCTGCTTTAGGCGAATGGGATGAGTATGATAATTCAAATTTTGGTGGAAATTTCCTCGGGTACGTAATTGCATAATTTAATATCACTTGCTAATTTGGGCACACAAAAGAGCGTACAGCAGACATACCACACTTACTGAATCAAGAAATTTTAGTAATTACACAAAGTGAGTTAACCTAAACATTGCTCTAACTAAAGACCAGCATTAAAAACAAAGCCTAAGTACGCATAATTAAAAATCCGCCGTCGCACCGGCCTATGCATCGCCGGTGTGAGATGAGACGTTGATGACTTGTCCTGGGGACATGTCACCATTGGTGGACTCTGCGTCCCCCCTGCTGAAGTCGACCGCGTCCTCGTCCTCGGAGCCGCCCTCAAGGTTGTAGTACTCGTAGTAGTGGCTGCGCCAGAGCTCACATTGGTACTCCACCGCCGATTCCTCGATGGACAGACTCTTCTCTACCTCGACCTCGGCCACGCGCAACTCTTCCTCCCGGCGCTCCTCGATCTCCGCCGCCTCCTGCATCTCCAGCTACCGCTCGGCAGCCTCATGAGGAAGCAGGTGCTCCATGGCCACCGCCGCCTTTTCAGACGTGGGTTGCATGCTGGAGTCCGAGGTGGCCTGGAATATATTGGCGTGTGCATCATCGATCTTGCTGTGGATGGCCTCGACCCAGGCCAGGGCGACATCAGCGGCACGGACGGCAGCTCGAGTGCTCTCGGCGTTTGCAGCCACCATCGCAGCAGCAGCCGCAGCTGTCTCGGCTGCTGCAGCTGCCCTGTCGGCTGTCGTAGACGCCCTCTTGATGGAAGCGACCACGCTCAATGCGGATGTGGCGGCACTCTTGATACGTCTCCAACGTATCTATAATTTTTGATTGCTCCATGTTATATTATCTACTGTTTTGGACATTATTGGGCTTTATTATCCACTTTTATATTATTTTTGGGACTAACCTATTAACCGGTGGCCCAACCCAGAATTGCTGTTTTTTGCCTATTTTAGGGTTTTGAAGAAAAGGAATATCAAACGGAGTCCAAACGGAATGAAACCTTTGGGGACGTGATTTTCTCACCGAACATGATCCAGGGGACTTGGACCCTACGTCAAGAAACAAAAGAGGAGGCCACGAGGTAGGGGGGGCGCGCCTACCGCCCCCCCCTAGGCGCGCCCTCCACCCGCGTGGGCCCCCTATTGCTCCACCGACGTACTCCTTCCTCCTATATATACCTACGTACCACCAAACGATCAGATACGGAGCCAAAACCCTAATTCCACCATCTCAACTTTCTGTATCCACGAGATCCCATCTTGGGGCCTGTTCCGGAGCTCCGCCGGAGGGGGCATCGATTACGGAGGGCTTCTACATCAACACCATAGCCCCTTCGATGAAGTGTGAGTAGTTCACCTCAGACCTACGGGTCCATAATTAGTATCTACATGGCTTCTTCTCTCTTTTTGGATCTCAATACAATGTTCTCCCCTCTCGTGTGGAGATCTATTCGATGCAATCTTCTTTTTGCGGTGTGTTTGTTGAGACCGATGAATTGTGGGCTTATGATGAAGTCTATCTATGAACAATATTTGAATCTTCTCTGAATTCTTTTATGTATGATTGGTTATCTTTGCAAGTCTCTTCGAATTATCAGTTTGGTTTGGCCTACTAGATTGATCTTTCTTGCAGTGGGAGAAGTGCTTAGCTTTGGGTTAAATCTTGCGGTGTCCTTTCCCAGTGACAGCAGGGGCAGCAAGGCACGTATTGTATTGTTGGCATCGAGGATAACAAGATGGGGTTTTCATCGTATTGCATGAGTTTATCCCTCTACATCATGTCATCTTGCTTAAGGCGTTACTTTGTTCTTATGAACTTAATACTCTAGATGCATGCTGGATAGCGGTCGATGTGTGGAGTAATAGTAGTAGATGCAGGCAGGCGTCGGTCTACTTGTCTTGGACATGATGCCTATATACATGATCATACCTAGATATTCTCATAACTATGCTCAATTATGTCAATTGCTTGACAGTAATTCGTTCACCCATGGTAGAATACCTATGCTCTTGAGAGAAGCCACTAGTGAAACCTATGGCCCCCGAGTCTCTTTCTCATCATAGCAATCTCCATCACTTTATTATTGCTTTGCTTTCACTTTTGCCTTTTACTTTTCACTTTGCATCTCTATACCAAAAATACCAAAAATATTATCTATCATCTCTATCAGATCTCACTTTCGTAAGTGACCGTGAAGGGATTGACAACCCCTAAGCGCGTTGGTTTCATTGAGCTATTGTTTTTGTGTAGGTATGAGGGACTCGTGCGTAGCCTCCTACTGGATTGATACCTTGGTTCTCAAAAACTGAGGGAAATACTTACGCTACTTTGCAGCATCATCCTCTCCTCTTCGGGGAAATCCAACGCAGTGCTCAAGAGGTAGCAAGAAGAATTTCTGGCGCCGTTGCTGGGGAGTCTACGCAAAAATCAACATACCAAGTACCCATCACAATCCCTATCTCCCGCATTACATTATTTGTCATTTGCCTCTCGTTTTCCTCTCCCCCACTTCAACCTTGCCGTTTTATTCGCCCTCTCTCTCTATCCTCCCTCTCTTTCTCTATTTGGCTCTTTTTGCCTGATTGCCTTTTGTTTGCTCGTGTGTTAGTTTGCTAGCTTGTCGTTATGTCAAGTCCTTTACCTTCTGCCTCTATGTCTGAAATTGGGGAAATTATTGTCGATATGGACAATAATAATATCATGAAAAATTCTGATGCTCCTGCTAAAGAACCTACCATCTTTCATACAAAAAAATTCTGTGTTGGTAGTGGTAATATTATTGGAAAAGGAGTTATTCAAGATTTCTTTACTTGTGTCGGTGCTTTACCTTCTATGGGTAGTTCTATCCTTCACGGAACTAGTAGTCTTGCGGACGCTATTGCCATGCTTGTAGTTGAACTTGAAAGACAATTCATGCACATGCATCCTTCCATACGAAGGATTTTTCTGGAATTTTCTAATATTGAGCATTCTTCTGTTAAGCGTGTCGCTACTATCTTTTTGGCTCATGAGTTTAGATTCATAATAAAAGAAGCCAAAGAAATCTTTGCTCATTATAGGGTGGACGCTTGCCGTCCTCCCATAGAGGTTATCCTCTTTGATCAAGAAGAAATAATGTGTTTTCAATCTCTAGACTATGTTGCTTTCAATGAAAATCTTAGAAAAAGGGTTCCTACCAATGTTTTAGTTAATAGAATTTCTGAACTTAATGATGATTTGGCTATTCGAAATAATGAACTAGGATATTCTCTTGAATATAGGCTCACAAAGTTCTGTCAAAAGAATGCTTATAATGATGAATTGGTTGTGCATTATGAAGGACCAAAGGAGGAACCTATACCTCCCAAGGTTGATCTTGGGGACTTTTGTCCCGTTAAATTTAGCCCATTCGATTACTTTTGCTTGCCTCAAAGAAAACTTGCTGCGGAACATAGAGAATATGAAATGAGTTTTAATAATCTATCTTACTATTAAGGCAATACCTAGATCTATTCTTGCTTGTTATGCCTAGCTAGGGGCGTTAAACGATAGCGCTTGTTGGGAGGCAACCCAATTTTATTTTTATTCCTTGATTTTTGCTCCTGTTTAGTTATAAATAATTTATCTAGCCTCTGTTTTGGTTGTGTTTTTTGTGTTCAATTAGTGTTTGTGCCAAGTAGAACCATTGGGAAGACTTGGGGAAAGTCTTGTTGAACTTGCTGTAAAAAACAGAAACTTTAGCGCTCACGAGAACTGCTGTCGTTTTTATTTGGAAACTGATATTTAGTTAATTCGTTTTGAAGATGATTAATAGATAAATTCCTCACGTCCAGCAATTTATTTTAGAATTTTTGCGGTTCCAGATCTTGCGCTAGCTACAGATTACTACAGACTGTTCTGTTTTTGACAGATTCTGTTTTTCGTGTGTTGTTTGCTTATTTTGATGAATCTTTGGCTAGTAAAATAGTTTATAAACCATAGAGAAGTTAGAATACAGTAGGTTTAACACCAATATAAATAAAGAATGAGTTCATTACAGTACCTTGAAGTGGTAACGGAGCTCACGAGATTTTCTACTTTAAGTTTTGTGTTGTGAAGTTTTCAAGTTTTGGGTAAAGATTTGATGGATTATGGAACAAGGAGTGGCAAGATCCTAAGCTTTGGGATGCCCATGGCACCCCCAAGATAATCTAAGGACACCTAAAAGCCAAATCTTGGGGATGCCCCGGAAGGCATCCCCTCTTTCGTCTACTTCTATCGGTAACTTTACTTGGAGCTATATTTTTATTCACCACATGATATGTGTTTTGCTTGGAGCGTCTTTTATGATTTTAGTATTTGCTTGTTGGTCTACCACAATCATCCTTGTTGTACACACCTTTTGAGAGAGCCATACATAATTTGGAATTTGATAGAATACTCTATGTGCTTCACTTATATCTTTTGAGCTCTATAGTTTTGCTCTATGTGCTTCACTTATATCTTTTGAGCTTTATAGTTTTGCTCTAGTGCTTCACTTATATCTTTTGAGCTTTATAGTTTTGCTCTAGTGCTTCACTTATATCTTTTGAGCTTTATAGTTTTGCTCTAGTGCTTCACTTATATCTTTTAGAGCACGGTGGTGGATTTGTTTTATATAAACTATTGATCTCTCATGCTTCACTTAGATTATTTTGAGAGTCTTAATAGCATGGTAATTTGCTTAAAAGCCTAATATGCTTGGTATGCAAGATTAATAATAAAACTTTCTTATGAGTGTGTTGAATACTAAGAAAAGTTTGATGCTTGATGATTGTTTTGAGATATGGAGGTAATAATATCAAAGTCATGCTAGTTGAGTAGTTGTGAAATTGAGAAATACTTGTGTTGAAGTTTGCAAGTCCCGTAGCATGCATGTATGGTAAACGTTATGCGACAAATTTCAAACATGAGGTGTTATTTGGTTGTCTTCCTTATGAGTGGCGGTCGGGGATGAGCGATGGTCTTTTCCTACCAATCTATCCCCCTAAGAACATGCGCGTAGTGCGGAGGTTTTTGATGACTTGTAGATTTTTGCAATAAGTATGTGAGTTCTTTATGACTAATGTTGAGTCCATGGATTATACGCACTCTCACCCTTCCATCCTTGCTAGCCTCTTCGGTACCGTGCATTGCCCTCTCACATTGAGAGTTGGCGCAAACTTCGCCGGTGCATCCAAACCCCGTGATATGATACGCTCTTTCACACATAAACCTCCTTATATCTTCCTCAAAACAGCCACCATAGCTACCTATTATGGCATTTCCATAGCCATTCCGAGATATATTGCCATGCAACTTTCCATCATTCTATTCATCATGACACATTCATCATTGTCATATTGCTTAGCATGATCATGTAGTTGACATAGTATTTGTGGCAAAGCCACCGTTCATAATTATTTCATACATTTCACTCTTGATTCATTGCATATCCCGGTACACCGCCGGAGGCATTCATATAGAGTCATCTTTGTTCTAGTATTCGAGTTGTAATCATTGAGTTGTAAATAAATAGAAGTGTGATTATCATCATTATTAGAGCATTGTCCCAAGTGAGGAATAAATAAAAAAAGAGAAAGGCCATAAAAAAGAAAGGCCCAAAAAAAGAAAGGCCATAAAAAAAGAAAAGGCCCAAAAAATGAGAGAAAAAGAGAGAAGGGACAATGTTACTATCCTTTTACCACACTTGTGCTTCAAAGTAGCACCATGATCTTCATAGTAGAGAGTCTCTCATGTTATCACTTTCATATACTAGTGGGAATTTTTCATTATAGAACTTGGCGTGTATATTCCAACAATGGGCCTCCTCAAGTGCCCTAGGTCTTCGTGAGCAAGCAGTTGGATGCACACCCACTAGTTTCTTTTGTTGAGCTTTCATACATTTATAGCTCTAGTGCATCCGTTGCATGGCAATCCCTACTCCTTGCATTAACATCAATCGGTGGGCATCTCCATAGCCCATTGATTAGCCTCGTTGATGTGAGACTTTCTCCTTTTTTGTCTTCTCCACATAACCCCCCTCATTGTATTCTATTCCACCCATAGTGCTATGTCCATGGCTTACACTCATATATTGCGTGAAAGTTTATAGTTTTGAGATTACTAAAGTATGAAACAATTGCTTGGCTTGTCATCGGGGTTGTGCATGATGAGAGCATTCTTGTGTGAAGAAAATGAAACATGACTAAACTATATGATTTTGTAGGGATGAACTTTCTTTGGCCATGTTATTTTGAGAAGACATAATTGCTTAGTTAGTATGCTTGAAGTATTATCATTTTTATGTCAATATGAACTTTTGTCTTGAATCTTTCGGATTTGAATATTCATACCACAATTAAGAAGAATTACATTAAAATTATGCCAAGTAGCACTCCGCATCAAAAATTCTGTTTTTATCAATTACCTACTCGAGGACGAGCAAGAATTAAGCTTGGGGATGCTTGATACGTCTCCAACGTATCTATAATTTTTGATTGCTCCATGCTATATTATCTACTGTTTTGGACTATATTGGGCTTAATTTTCCATTTTTATATTATTTTTGGGGCTAACCTATTAACCGGAGGCCCAGCCCAGAATTGCTGTTTTTTGCCTATTTCAGTGTTTCGGAGAAACAGAATATCAAACGGAGTCCAAACGGAATGAAATCTTCGGAAACGTGATTTTCTCATCAGATAAGATCCAGGAGATTTGGACCCTCCGTCAAGAAAGCCACGAGGTGGTCACGAGGGTGGAGGGCGCCCCCCTAGGGCACGCCCCCTGCCTTGTGGGCCCCTCGAAGCTCCACCGACGTACTCCTTCCTCCTATATATACCTACGTACCCCCAAACGATCGGGGACGGAGCCAAAAACCTAATTCCACCGCCACAACTTTTTGTATCCACGAGATCCCGTCTTGGGGCCTGTTCCGGAGCTTCGCCGGAAGGGGAATCGATCACAGAGGGCTTCTACATCATCATCCAAGCCTCTCCCATGAAGTGTGAGTAGTTCACCTCAGACCTACGGGTCCATAGTTAGTAGCTAGATGGCTTCTTCTCTCTTTTTGGATCTCAATACAAAATTCACCCCCTCTCTTATGGAGATCTATTCGATGTAATCTTCTTTTTGCGGTGTGTTTGTTGAGACCGATGAATTGTGGGTTTATGATCAAGTCTATCTATGAATAATATTTGAATCTTCTCTGAATTCTTTTATGTATGATTGGTTATCTTTGCAAGTCTCTTCGAATTATCAGTTTGGTTTGGCCTACTAGATTGGTTGTTCTTGCCGTGGGAGAAGTTCTTTGCTTTGGGTTCAATCTTGCGGTGTCCATTCCTAGTGACAGTAGGGGCAGCACGGCACGTATTGTATTGTTTCCATCGAGGATAACAAGATGGGGTTTTCATCGTATTGCATGAGTTTATCCCTCTACATCATGTCATCTTGCTTAAGGCATTACTCTGTTTTCATGAACTTAATAATCTAGATGCATGCTGGATAGCGGTCGATGAGTGGATTAATAGTAGTAGATGCAGGCAGGAGTCGGTCTACTTGTCTCGGACGTGATGCCTATATACATGATCATACCTAGATATTCTCATAACTATGCTCAATTCTCTCAATTGCTCAACAGTAATTTGTTCACCCACCATAGAATACTTATGCTCTTGAGGGAAGCCACTAGTGAAACCTATGGCCCCTGGGTCTCTTTCTCATCATATCGATCTCCATCACTTTATTATTGCTTTGCTTTTACTTTGCCTTTTACTTTTCACTTTGCATCTCTATACCAAAAATACCAAAAATATTCTCTATCATCTCTATCAAATCTCACTTTCATAAGTGACTGTGAAGGGATTGACAACCCCTAAGCACGTTGGTTGCGTTGAGATATTGTTTTTGTGTAGGTACGAGGGACTCGTGTGTAGCCTCCTACTGGATTGATACCTTGGTTCTCAAAAACTAAGGGAAATACTTACGCTACTTTGCTGCATCATCCTCTCCTCTTCGGGGAAATCCAACGCGGTGCTCAAGAGGTAGCAGCCACTAGTGAAACCTATGTCCTCCGGGTCTATCTTCATCATATTAATCTACCAATACTTAGTTATTTCCTTTGCTTTTTTACTTTGCTTTTATTTTACTTTGCATCTTTATCATAAAAATACCAAAAATATTATCTTATCATATCTATCAGATCTCACTCTCGTAAGTGGTCGTGTAGGGATTGACAACCCCTTATCGCGTTGGTTGCGAGGATTTATTTGTTTTGTGCAGGTGCGAGGGACTCGCGCGTAGCCTCCTACTGGATTGATACCTTGGTTCTCAAAAACTAAGGCAAATACTTACGCTACTTTTCTGCATCATCCCTTCCTCTTTAGGGAAAACCAACGCAGTGCTCAAGAGGTAGGAACTCTCGGCGCAGGCGGCGGCGCTCGGGGGGGACACGGCCATCGTACGGGCCTTCACGAAGCGTTTCCATGTCGTCATCTTTGCAAGAAGGGGGTGCGGGAATCGGGATCGAGATTCGTGGATTCGGGGGTTGCCAGCACTAGAGCAGACGAGCCAGCAAAGCTTAAGAGGGGAGACTTAAATAGACCCAGATATTTTCATCGCAAACGGTTCCTAGAAAACAACTGTGTGCGATGTTGTAGATATTTTTATTAGCTGTGAAAGACGAATTTGGAATAAAGTGCCAACGGATGGTGTTTTAAATGAATGAGAAATTTTGTAGTACTAATACAACTGTCATGTCAAATTTTGGAAAATTTCAGGGGTCATTTGACCTTCTAAGACATTTAAGTGATTTTCTAGCCATTTAATGACCGTAATTGAATTTTGAACTGCATGTACATGCAACAGCTAACCATAACGGTTTGAAAACTCATATTTCGTGTACTTGTGTGTGATTTAATTCCATGTGCAGTAAATTGGAAGGAATTTTCAAACATATTGGTCTAACGGCTATGACACAATTAACCATGGAGTGACATGGCATTTTAATTCCAAAAAATAAAATAAAAAATCAGAAACACATGAAACCTTGGTTGATGTAATGTCATGCCACCAAGATGATGTGGTAAAAAAATTGGCATGTTTGACCAAAGTTTGGACACACACCCCTCACAAACCGGAGCAACTCACTAGAAGGCTTGTGATTCCGAGAGGGAACAATGCATATTTGATGACGAACGGGACATAGCTTCCTCATACGGTCTTCAAATTTTTGTCTACGTCTAACGTGCGCTACTATAACTGTAATGTGATTTTTTTGAAAATTCTAGGGGTCATTTGACCTTTTAAAGACATTTAAGTGATTTTCAAGCCATTTAATGACTGTAATTCAAATTTGAACTACATCTACATGCAACGCCTAACCAAAACGGTTTGAAAAATCATATTTGTGTACTTGTGTGCGAGTTAGTTCCATGTGTAGTAAACTAGAAGGAATTTTCAAACATATTTGTATCACGACATGGACACATATGCATGATTACGTATGCATGGAGTGACATGGCATTTTAATTCCAAAAAAAATCAGAAACACATGAAACCTTGGTTGATGTAATGTCATGCCACCAAGATGATGTGGTAAATAAATTGGCATGTTTGATGAAAGTTTGGACACACACCCCTCACAAACCGAAGCAACTCGCTAGAAGGTTCGTGGTTCTGAGAGGGAACAATGCATGTTTGATGACGAATGGGTGATAGCTTCCTCTTATGGCCTTCAATTTTTTTCTACGTCTAACGTGCACTACTACAACTGTAATGTAAAATTTTGGAAACTTCTAGGGGTCATTTGACCTTTTAAAGACATTTAAGTGATTTTCTAACCATTTAATGACCGTAATTCAAATTTGAACTACATCTACATGCAACGCCTAACCAAAATGGTTTGAAAAATCATATATGTGTAATTGTGTGCAAGTTAATTCCATGTGTAGTAAATTAGAAAGAATTTTCAAACATATTGGTCTCACGACATGGACACATGCATACGTATGCATGGAGTGACATGGCATTTTAATTCAAAAAATAGAAAAATGATCAGAAACACATGAAACCTTGGTTGATGTAATGTTATGCCACCAAGATGATGTGGTAAAGAAATTGGCATGTTTGAAGAACGTTTGGACACACGTCCCTCGCAAAGCGGAGAAACTCGCTAGAAGGTTTGTGGTTTCGAGAGGGAACAATGCATGTTTGATGATGAACGGGGGATAGCTTCCTCTTACGGCCTTCAAATTTTTTACTATGTTTAATGTGCAACTGTCATGTGAAATTTTGGTAAATTTCTGGGGTCATTTGACCTTCTAAAGACATTTAAGTGATTTTCTAACCATTTAATGACCATAATTCAAACATATTGTTGTCAAGGAATGGGCACATGCACGGAGTGCATGCCATGGCATTTTAATTCCAAAAAATTAAAAAATGATCAGAAAAACATGAAACCTTGCTTGATTTAATGTCATGCCACCAAGATGATGTGGAAAAAAAATTGGCTTGTTTGACGAAAATTTGGACACACACCCCTCACAAACCGGAGCAACTCACTAGAAGGTTCATGGTTCCGAGAGGGAACAATCCATGTTTGCTGACGGACGGGAGATAGCTTCCTCTTACGGCCTTCAAATTTTTCCTATGTTTAACGTGCACTAATACAACTATCATGTGAAAATATGGAAATTTTTAGGGGTCATTTGACCTTTTAAATACATTTAAGTGATTTTCTAACCATTTAATGACCGTAATTCAAATTTGAACTACATCTACATGCAACGCCTAACCAAAACGGTTTGAAAAATCATATTTTTGTGTACTTGTGTGCGATTTAAAAAATCATTAGATGATGTAAATATCTTGTGTTCAAAAAAGAAAATGTAAAGATCTGGCAAGACAACCGGCTCCCACACGATTGGCAGTCTATCTCGCGGCTTGAGGTTTGGTAGGTGAATGGTGGGGATCATTAATCAGACACGGTTCTGCATTGGAAACCGTCAGCTATTATGTTCACACATGGATTTTGGCTATTATGTTCACACACGGATTTTGCTGCAGGAATCGTGTCTAATTCAAACTACAGTACACATAAATTCGGGCGACCGGCGTTTGTACTGTCCTGGCAATCTATATTCCGGCCGCCAATAAATACTACCTTGCTCACGTCGTCCCGCCTGCATTCTCATCTACATCCTCCCCTCGCTCGCCCTCTCTCTCTCTGTCAAATCTGTGCCATGGCGTCGCCGGTCTGCCCACGCACCGACGAGGAGTCGCCGCCCCCCGAGGACGCTCACTCGATTAGCAGCGATGAGGACCCCTACGCGCCGCTTGATGAGGTTGCGTCGGACCCCCCAACTTTGGATTGGTTTTGGGGCCAGTACAATCTTTGTCTGTGGAAGTTGCTGCCACCGGCTGAGAAAGCCAGGCAAGTGGCATTCAAGAAGGAGATGGCGGAGGAGGAAGCTAGGTACCAGGCGGCCTGTGAAGCCCGTGATGCCGCCTGGAATAAGGAGGCGGCGGAGCTTTGGGGGCGGGCGCGTCGTCATGCCAAGGAGGTGTACGAAGATGGGTACTTCGCAAGGAAGGTCATAGGCGCTGGGCGCCTCGTTGCTGCATGGAGGTGGGCCGATAAGCTCCAACGTCCACCGACGACGAGCTCCGATGGGCTCCCAATGAAATGGCAAGATCGGCCGCGTGTCCGCTAGCAAGAGGCAGATCGGTACGTCAAGCGCTCCGAGGCGGAGGAGTTGGAGTATAGCCTCCGCACTGGGAAGACGCCACGCACCAGGGAGCTGCTGGCGAGGGGCTGCCGGAATACTGGCCCCAGGAGGGATTATTAGTTTTAGTATTGATCGTTTTCAATTTTATGCATTGTACCTAGTAGTTAAGTATCATCAGGTATATGTGATGATATTAAATATATATATATATTCTGTGATGATCTAATGAACAATTAATGTATATATATATATATATATTATGAATTCCATTTTCTATCTATTTTTGTATACTAATTTGAATCTAGCTGTTATCATCCACATATACATAATGGAGAGCGTATACACACACATTGTAACAGAACATATAAGAATGGAAAACAGCGTACACACATTGAAACAGAGTGATGACCCGCAAGTATAGGGGATCTATCGTAGTCCTTTCGATAAATAAGAGTGTCGAACCCAACAAGGAGCAGAAGGAAATATAAGCGGTTTCCCGCAAGGTATTCTCTGCAAGTACTGAAATAAGTGGTAACAGATAGTTTTGTGATAGGATAATTTGTAACGAGCAACAAGTAACAAAAGTAAATAAAGTGCAGCAAGGTGGCCCAATCCTTTTTGTAGCAAAGGACAAGCCTGGAAAAACTCTTATATAGAGAAAAGCGCTCCCGAGGACACATCGGAATATCATCAAGCTAGTTTTCATCACACTCATATGATTCCCGTTCGGTACTTTGATAATTTGGTATGTGGGTGGACCGGTGCTTGGGTGCTACCCTTACTTGGACAAGCATTCCACATATGATTAACCTCTATTGCAAGCATCCGCAACTACAACAAAAGTATTAAGGTAAACCTAACCATAGCATGAAACATATGGATCCAAATCAGACCCTTACGAAGCAATGCATAAACTAGGGTTTAAGCTTCTGTCACTCTAGCAACCCATCATCTGCGTATTACTTCCCAATGCCTTCCTCTAGGCCCAAATAATGGTGAAGTGTTATGTAGTCGACGTTCACATAACACCACTAGTGGAAAGACAACATACATCTCATCAAAATATCGAACGAATACCAAATTCACATGACTACTAATAGCAAGACTTCTCCCATGTCCTCAGGAACAAACGTAACTACTCACAAAGTTGTTGGGGAACGTAGTAATTTCAAAATTTTCCTACTCACACGCAAGATCATGGTGATGCATAGCAACGAGAGGGTAGAGTGTGATCTATGTACCCTCGTAGACCGATAGCGGAAGCGTTATGACAACGCGGTTGATGTAGTCGTACATCTTCATGGCCCGACCGATCAAGCATCGAAACTACGACACCTCTGAGTTCTAGCACACGTTCAGCTCGATGACGATCCCCGGACTCCAATCCAGTGTCGGGGAAGAGTTCCGTTAGCACGACGGTGTGGTGATGATCTTGATGTTCTACTGTCGCAGGGCTTCGCCTAAGCACCACTACAATATTATCGAGGACTATGGTGGAAGGGGGCACCGCACACGGCTAAGAGAACGATCTTAGAAATCAACTTGTGTGTCTAGGGGTGCCCCCTGCCCCCGTATATAAAGGAGCCAAGGGGGGTGCGGCCGGCTCTAGGAGGAGGCGTGCAGGAGGAGTCCTACTCCTACCGGGAGTAGGACTCCCCCCCTTTCCCTAGTTGGATTAGGACTTGGGGAAGAAGGAAGAGAGGGAAGAAAGGAAAGGGGGGGCGCCGCCCCCCTCCTTCTCCAATTCAGACTTGGGGGGGAGGGGCGCGCAGCAGCCCCTAGGCCTCCTCTCCTCTTCCTCCACTAGGCCCATTAAGGCCCATTAGGTTACCGGGGGGTTCCAGTAACCTCCCGGTACTCCAGTAAAATGCCGATTTCATCCGGAACACTTCCAATGTCCAAACATAGGCTTCCAATATATCAATCTTTATGTCTCGACCATTTCGAGACTCCTCGTCATGTCCGTGATCACATCCGGGACTCCGAGCTAACTTAATATATAAACTCATAATGAAACTGTCATCGTAACGTTAAGCGTGCGGACCCTACAGGTTCGAGAACAATGTAGACATGACCGAGACATGTCTCCGGTCAATAACCAATAGCGGAACCTGGATGCTCATATTGGCTCCCACATATTCTATGAAGATCTTTTATCGGTCAGACCGCATAACAACATACTTTTTCTCTTTGTCATCGGTATGTTACTTGCCCGAGATTCGATCGTCGGTATCTCAATACCTAGTTCAATATCATTACCGGGAAGTCTCTTTACTCGTTTCATAATACATCATCTCACAACTAACTCATTAGTTGCAATGCTTGCAAGGCTTATGTGATGTGCATTACCGAGAGGGCCCAGAAATACCTCTCCGACAATCGGAGTGACAAATCCTAATCTCGAAATACGCCAACCCAACATGTACCTTTTGAGACACCTGTAGAGCTCCTTTCTAATCACCCAGTTACGTTGTGACGTTTGGTAGCACACAAAGTGTTCCTCCGGCAAACGGGAGTTGCATAATCTCATAGTCATAGGAACATGTATAAGTCATGAAGAAAGCAATAGCAACATACTAAACAATCGGGTGCTAAGCTAATGGAATGGGTCATGTCAATCAGATCATTCTCCTAATAATGTGATCTCGTTAATCAAATGACAACACATGTCTATGGTTAGGAAACATAACCATCTTTGATTAACGAGCTAGTCAAGTAGAGGCATACTAGTGACGTTTAGTTTGTCTATGTATTCACACAAGTATTATGTTTCCGGATAATACAATTCTAGCATGAACAATAAACATTTATCATGATATAAGGAAATAAAATAATAACTTTATGATTGCCTCTAGGGCATATTTCCTTCAGTCTCCCACTTGCACTAGAGTCAATAATCTAGATTACACAGTAATGATTCTAACACCCATGGAGCATTGGTGCTGATCATGTTTTGCTCGTGGAAGAGGCTTAGTCAATGTGTCCGCTACATTCAGATCCATATGTATCTTGCAAATCTCTATGTCTTCCACCTGTACTAGATCCCGGATGGAATTGAAGCGTCTCTTGATGTGCTTGGTTCTCTTGTGAAATCTGGATTCCTTTGCCAAGGCAATTGCACCAGTATTGTCACAAAAGATTTTCATTGGACCCGATGCACTAGGTATGACACCTAGATCGGATATGAACTCCTTCATCCAGACTCCTTCGTTTGCTGCTTCCGAAGCAGCTATGTACTCCGCTTCACATGTAGATCCCGCCACAACGCTTTGTTTAGAACTACACCAACTGACAGCTCCACCGTTTAATGTAAACACGCATCCGGTTTGCGATTTAGAATCATCCGGATCAGTGTCAAAGCTTGCATCAACGTAACCATTTACGATGAGCTCTTTGTCACCTCCATATATGAGAAACATATCCTTAGTCCTTTTCAGGTATTTCAGGATGTTCTTGACCGCTGTCCAGTGATCCACTCCTGGATTACTTTGGTACCTCCCTGCTAGACTTATAGCAAGACACACATTAGGTCTGGTACACAGCATTGCATACATGATAGAGCCTATGGCTGAAGCATAGGGAACATCTTTCATTTTCTCTCTATCTTCTGCATTGGTCGGGCATTGAGTCTTACTCAATTTCACACCTTGTAACACAGGCAAGAATCCTTTCTTTGCTTGATCCATTTTGAACTTCTTCAAAACTTTCTCAAGGTATGTGCTTTGTGAAAGTCCAATTAAGCGTATTGATCTATCTCTATAGATCTTAATGCCCAATATGTAAGCAGCTTCACTGAGGTCTTTCATTGAAAAATCTTATTCAAGTATCCCTTTATGCTATCCAAAAATTCTATATCATTTCCGATTAGTAATATGTCATCTACATATAATATCAGAAATGCTACAGAGCTCCCACTCACTTTCTTGTAAATACAGGCTTCTCCAAAAGTCTGTACAAAACCAAATGCTTTGATCACACTATCAAAGCGTTTATTCCAACTCCGAGAGGCTTGCACCAGTCCATAAATGGATCGCTGGAGCTTGCACACTTTGTTAGCTCCCTTTGGATCGACAAAACCTTCTGGCTGCATCATATACAACTCTTCTTCCAGGAATCCATTCAGGAATGCAGTTTTGACATCCATCTGCCAAATTTCATAATCATAAAATGCGGCAATTGCTAACATGATTCCAACAGACTTAAGCATCGCTACGGGTGAGAAGGTCTCATCGTAGTCAATCCCTTGAACTTGTCGAAAACCTTTTGCGACAAGTCAAGCTTTGTAGACAGTAACATTACCGTCAGCGTCAGTCTTCTTCTTGAAGATCCATTTATTCTCAATTGCTTGCCGATCTTCTGGCAAGTCAACCAAAGTCCACATGGTGTTCTCATACATGGATCCCATCTCAGATGTCATGGCTTCAAGCCATTTTGCGGAATCTGGGCTCACCATCGCTTCTCCATAGTTCGTAGGTTCATCATGATCTAGTAGCATGACTTCCAGAACAGGATTACCATACCACTCTAGTGCGGATCTTACTCTGGTTGATCTACGAGGTTCAGTAGTATCTTGTTCCGAAGTTTCATTATCATCATCATTAGCTTCCTCACTAATTGGTGTAGGTATCACAGAAACCAGTTTCTGTGATGTACTACTTTCCAATAAGGGAGCAGGTACAGTTACCTCATCAAGTTCTACTTTCCTCCCACTCACTTCTTTTGAGAGAAACTCCTTCTCTAGAAATTTTCCGAATTTATCAACAAAAGTCTTGCCTTCGGATCTGTGATAGAAGGTGTATCCAATAGTTTCCTTTGGATATCCTATGAAGACACATTTCTCTGATTTGGGTTCAAGCTTATCAGGTTGAAGCTTTTTCACATAAGCATCGCAGCCCCAAACTTTCAGAAACGACAACTTCGGTTTCTTGCCAAACCACAGTTCATAAGGAGTCGTCTCAACGGATTGTGATGGTGCCCTATTTAACGTGAATGCGGCCGTCTCTAAAGCATAACCTCAAAACGATAGCAGTAAATCAGTAAGAGACATCATAGATCGCACCATATCAAGTAAAGTACGATTACGACGTTCGGACACACCATTACGCTGTGGTGTTCCGGGTGGCGTGAGTTGCGAAACTATTCCGCATTGTTTCAAATGTACACCAAACTCGTAACTCAAATATTCTCCTCCACGATCAGATCGTAGGAATTTTATTTTCTTGTTACGATGATTTTCAACTTCACTCTGAAATTCTTTGAACTTTTCAAATGTTTCAGACTTATGTTTCGTAAAGTAGATATACCCATATCTGCTTAAGTCATCTGTTAAGGTGAGAAAATAACGATATCCGCCACGAGCCTCAACATTCATCGGACCACATACATCTGTATGTATGGTTTCCAACAAATCTGTTGCTCTCTCCATAGTACCGGAGAACGGTGTTTTTGTCATCTTACCATAAGACACGGTTCGCAAGTACCAAGTGATTCATAATCAAGTGGTTCCAAAATTCCATCAGTATGGAGTTTCTTCATGCGCTTTACACCGATATGACCTAAATGGCAGTGCCACAAAAAAGTTGCACTATCATTATCAACTCTGCATCTTTTGGCTTCAACATTATGAATGTGTGTGTCACTACTATCGAGATTTAATAAGAATAGACCATTCTTCATGGGTGCATGACCATAAAAGATTTTACTCATATAAATAGAACAACCATTATTCTCTGATTTAAATGAATAACCGTCTCGCATCAAACAAGATCCAGATATAATGTTCATGCTCAACGTTGGCACCAAATAACAATTATTTAGGTCTAATACTAATCCCGAAGGTAGATGTAGAGGTAGCGTGCCGACCACGATCACATCGACTTTGGAACCATTTCCCACGCGCATCATCACCTCGTCCTTGGCCAATCTTCGCTTAATCCGTAGTCCCTGTTTCGAGTTGCAAATGTTAGCAACAGAGCCAGTATCAAATACCCAGGTGCTACTGCGAGCATTAGTAAGGTACACATCAATAACATGTATATCACATATACCTTTGTTCACCTTGCCATCCTTCTTATCCGCCAAATACTTGGGGCAGTTCCGCTTCCAGTGACCAGTCTGCTTGCAATAGAAGCACTCAATTTCAGACTTAGGTCCAGATTTGGGTTTCTTGTCTTGAGCAGCAACTTGCTTGCTATTCTTTTTGAAGTTCCCCTTCTTCTTCCCTTTTCCCTTTTTCTTGAAACTAGTGGTCTTGTTGACCATCAACACTTGATGCTCCTTCTTGATTTCTACCTCCGCAGCTTTTAGCATTGCGAAGAGCTCGGGAATAGTCTTATTCATCCCTTGCATATTATACTTCATCACGAAGCTCTTGTAGCTAGGTGGCAGTGATTTGAGAATTCAGTCAATGACGCAATCATCTGGAAGATTAACTCCCAATTGAATCAAGTGATTATTATACCCAGACATTTTGAGTATATGCTCACTGACAGAATTGTTCTCCTCCATCTTGCAGCTATAGAACTTATTGGAGACTTCATATCTCTCAATCCGGGCATTTGCTTGAAATATTAACTTCAACTCCTGGAACATCTCATATGCTCCATGATGTTCAAAACATCGTTGAAGTCCCGATTCTAAGCCGTAAAGCATGACACACTGAACTATCGAGTAGTCATCAGCTTTGCTCTGCCAGACGTTCATAACATCTGGTGTTGCTCCAGCAGCAGGCCTGGCACCCAGCGGTGCTTCCAGGACGTAATTCTTTTGTGCAGCAATGAGGATAATCCTCAATTTACGGACCCAGTCCGTGTAATTGCTACCATCATCTTTCAACTTTGCTTTCTCAAGGAACGCATTAAAATTCAACGGAACAACAACACGGGCCATCTATCTACAATCAAACATAAACAAGCAAGATACTATCAGGTACTAAGTTCATGATAAATTTAAGTTCAATTAATCATATTACTAAAGAACTCCCACTTAGATAGACATCCCTCTAATCCTCTAAGTGATCATGTGATCCAAATCAACTAAACCATGTCCGATCATCACGTGAGATGGAGTAGTTTCATTGGTGAACATCACTATGTTGATCATATCTACTATATGATTCACGCTCGACCTTTCGGTCTCCTTGTTCTGAGGCCATATCTATATATGCTTGGCTCATCAAGTATAACCAGAGTATTCCGTGTGTGCAACTGTTTTGCACCTGTTGTATTTGAATGTAGAGCCTATCACACCCGATCATCACGTGGTGTCTCAGCACGAAGAACTTTCGCAACGGTGCATACTCAAGGAGAACACTTCTTGATAATTAGTGAGAGATCATCTTAAAATGCTACCGTCAATCAAAGCAAGATAAGATGTATAAAAGATAAACATCACATGCAATCAATATAAGTGATATGATATGGCCATCATCATCTTGTGCTTGTGATCTCCATCTTCAAAGCATCGTCATGATCACCATCGTCACCGGCGCGACACCTTGATCATCATCGTAGCATCGTTGTCGTCTTGCCAATCTTATGCTTCCACGACTATCACTACCGCTTAGTGATAAAGTAAAGCATTACAGCGCAATTGCATTGCATACAATAAAGCGACAACCATATGTCTCCTGCCAGTTGCCGATAACTCAGTTACAAAACATGATCATCTCATACAATAAAATTTAGCATCATGTCTTGACCATATCACATCACAACATGCCCTGCAAAAACAAGTTAGACGTCCTCTACTTTGTTGTTGCAAGCTTTATGTGGCTGCTACGGGCTTAGCAAGAACCGTTCTTACCTACGCATCAAAACCACAACGATAGTTTGTCAAGTTGGTCCTGTTTTAACCTTCGCAAGGACCGGGCGTAGCCACACTTGGTTCAACTAAAGTTGGAGAAACTGACACCCGCTAGTCACCTTTGTGCAAAGCACGTCGGGACAACCGGTCTCATGTAAGCGTACGCGTAATGTCGGTCCGGGCCGCTTCGTCCAACAATACCGCCGAACCAAAGTATGACATGCTGGTAAGCAGTATGACTTATATCGCCCACAACTCACTTGTGTTCTACTCATGCATATAACATCAACGCATAAAACCTAGGCTCAGATGCCACTATTGGGGAACGTGGTAATTTCAAAATTTTACTACGCACGTGCAAGATCATGGTGATGCATAGCAACGAGAGGGGAGAGTGTGATCTACGTACCCTCGTAGACCGATAGCGGAAGCGTTATGACAACGCGGTTGATGTAGTCGTACGTCTTCACGGCCCGACCGATCAAGCACCGAAACTACGGCACATCCGAGTTCTAGCACACGTTCAGCTCGATGACGATACCCGGACTCCGATCCAGCAAAGTGTCGGGGAAGAGTTCCGTTAGCATGACGGTGTGGTGACGATCTTGATGTTCTACTGTCGCAGGGCTTCTCCTAAGCACCACTACAATATTATCGAGGACTATGGTGGAAGGGGGCACCGCACACGGCTAAGAGAACGATCTTAGAGATCAACTTGTGTGTCTAGGGGTGCCCGCTGCCCCCGTATATAAAGGAGCCAAGGGGGGTGCGGCAGGCCCTAGGAGGAGGCGCGCAGGAGGAGTCCTACTCCTACCGGGAGTAGGACTCCCTCCCTTTCCCTAGTTGTATTAGGACTTGGGGAAGAAGGAAGAGAGGGAAGAAAGGAAAGGGGGGCGCCGCCCCCCTCCTTGTCCAATTCGGACTTGGGGGGAGGGGCGCGCGGCAGCCCCTAGGCCTCCTCTCCTCTTCCTCCACTAGGCCCATTAAGGCCCATTAGGTTACCGGGGGGTTCCGGTAACCTCCCGGTACTCCAGTAAAATGCCGATTTCACCCGGAACACTTCCGATGTCCAAACATAGGCTTCCAATATATCAATCTTTATGTCTTGACCATTTCGAGACTCCTCGTCATGTCCGTGATCACATCCAGGACTCCCAACTAACTTAATATATAAACTCATAATGAAACTTTCATCGTAACATTAAGCGTGCGGACCCTACGGGTTCGAGAACAATGTAGACATGACCGAGACATGTCTCCGGTCAATAACCAATAGCGGAACCTGGATGCTCATATTGGCTACCACATATTCTACGAAGATCTTTTATCGGTCAGACCGCATAACAACATACTTTTTATCTTTGTCATCGGTATGTTACTTGCCCGAGATTCGATCGTCGGTATCTCAATACCTAGTTCAATCTTGTTACCGGGAAGTCTCTTTACTCGTTTCGTAATACATCATCTCACAACTAACTCATTAGTTGCAATGCTTGCAAGGCTTATGTGATGTGCATTACCGAGAGGGCCCAGAGATACCTCTCCGACAATCGGAGTGACAAATCCTAATCTCAAAATACACCAACCCAACGTGTACCTTTTGAGACACCTGTAGAGCTCCTTTATAATCACCCAGTTATGTTGTGACGTTTGGTAGCACACAAAGTGTTCCTCCGGTAAACGGGAGTTGCATAATCTCAGAGTCATAGGAACATGTATAAGTCATGAAGAAAGCAATAGCAACATACTAAACGATCGGGTGCTAAGCTAATGGAATGGGTCATGTCAATCACATCATTCTCCTAATAATGTGATCCCGTTAATCAAATGACAACACATGTCTATGGTTAGGAAACATAACCATCTTTGATTAACGAGCTAGTCAAGTAGAGGCATACTAGTGACGTTTAGTTTGTCTATGTATTCACACAAGTATTATGTTTCCGGATAATACAATTCTAGCATGAACAATAAACATTTATCATGATATAAGGAAATAAAATAATAACTTTATTATTGCCTCTAGGGCATATTTCCTTTAAAAGCATAAACATGTTCATAATCAGAGGGGTATTAATATGCATATAGGATCTGAACATATGATCTTCCACCAAATAAACCCACTAGCATCAACTACAAGGAGTAATTAACACTACTAGTAACCTAGTAGTACCAATCCCGGACTTGGAGACAAGAATTGGATACAAGAGATGAACTAGGGTTTTGAGAGGAGATGGTGCTGATGAAGATGTTGATGGAGATTGCCCTATCCCGATGAGAGGAGCGTTGGTGATGACGATAGAGATGATTTCCCCCTCCGAGAGGGAAGTTTCCCTGGCAGAACAGCTCCGCCAGAGCCCTAGATTGGTTCCGCCAAGGTTCCGCCTCGTGGCGGCGGAGTTTCGTCCGAGAAGATGGCTTCCTATTTTTTCCATCGAAAGACTTCATATAGCAGAAGATGGCCATCGGAGGGCCACCAGGGCCCACGAGGTAGGGGCGCGCCCAGGGGGTAGGGCGCGCCCCCACCCTCTTGGGAAGGGTGTGGCCCCCTGGTGATCTTCCGCTGAGTATTTTTTATATATTTTGAAAACACCTTCCGTGAAGTTCAGGACTTTTGGAGCTGTGCAGAATAGGTCTCTAGTATTTGCTCCTTTTCTAGTCCAGAATCCCAGCTGCCGGCATTCTCCCTCTTTATGTAAACCTTGTAAAATAAGATAGAATAGGTATAAGTATTGTGACATAATGTGTAATAACATCCCATAATGCAATAAATATCAATATAAAAGCATGATGGAAAATGGACGTATCAACTCCCCCAAGCTTAGACCTTGCTTGTCCTCAAGTGAAAGCCGAAATCGAAAAATATGACCACATGTTTAGAGATAGAGGTGTCGATAAAAATAAAATATGGACATGAGGGCATCATGATCATTCTTAGAACAGCAACTTATAATTTTTATCATATGATCTCTTATGCTAGAGTAATAATTCAATCACAATTTCAAGTATGAATCGTAAACTTCATTGAAAACTAACAAACTATCATCTCAGTCATTGGAGCAATTGTAATGTATCATAACATAGGAAAGAGTCAATGTATATGAGCTTTTTAGCAAGTCCACATACTCAATTGTCATATAGTCTTTCACAATTGCTGACACTCACGCAATACTTATGGGTATGGAGTTTTAATCGGACATAGAGAAAGATAGGGGCTTATAGTTTTGCCTCCCAACATTTTACCTCAAGGGTAATGTCAACAATAATAGTTCATGAAAACTCACATCCAATTAGCCATATATACCAGGATCTTTCCAACATACTGTGCTTGCCAAAGGATAAAATGTAAAAAAGGAAGGGTGAAGATCACCATAACTCTTATGCAAAGTAGGAGATAAAAATAAAAGATAGGCCATTCGTAGAGGGAAGCAGAGGTTGTCATGCGCTTTTATAGTTGGATGCACAAAATCTTAATGCGAAAGAACGTCACTTTATATTGCCACTTGTGGTATGGACCTTTATTATGCAGTCTGTCGCTTTTATTTCTTCCATATCACACGATCGTATAAAGCTTATTTTCTCCCACACTAATAAGTCATACAAATTTAGAGAGCATTTTTTATTGCTTGCACCGATGACAACTTTCTTGGAGGATCTTACTCAATCCGTAGGTAGGTATGGTGGACTCTTATGGCAAACTGGTTTAGGGGTATTTGGAAGCACAAGTAGTATCTCTACTTGGTGCAATGAATTTGGCTACCATGAGGGAGAAAGGCAAGCTCAACATGTTGGAGGATCCAATACAATATAATTTATCTCAGATGTAAGAAAACATAACCCATTATGTTGTCTTCCTTGTCCAACGTCAACTCGTTAGCATGTCATATTTTAATGAGTGCTCACAATCATAAAAGATGTCCAAGATAGTATATTTATATGTGAAGACCTCTCTTTCTTTATTACTTCCTATTAATTGCAACGATGACCAAAACTATGTTTGTCAACTCTCAACAACTTTTATACATCATACTCTTTCTATGTGAGCTCATTACTATCCATAAGATCCATATGATCTCTTTGTTTCCTTTTTATTCTTTCTCTTTTCTTTTATTCACTTAGGATCATGGCAAAATAATCAAGCCCTTGACTCAACACTAATCTTTATTATATATAGCTCACGGACTCGATTACATAGAAGGATCATAAAGCAAAATTCACAACTAGATCATACTAAAAGCTTTTATTCTACTAGATCAAGATATTATCAAAAGGATCAAACTAAGAAAAATGGTAAAGATAAAAGTGATGGTGATACGATATCGGGGCACTCCCCCGAGCTTGACAGTTGCCAAGGGGAGTGCCCATACCAGATACTCAATTATTCTTTGTTGGTGGAGAAGGTGATGGTTTTGTTGATGGCATAGGCTTCTTCCTTAATTTGCACTTGAGGACAGAGTTTTGGTCCCTTAGGTCATCGATCTCTTGCTCTAAGCTTGGTATCTTTTTGCATAGTTCCTGCTTGTTTTCCTGCAAGAGGCGAAAAGGGATAAACTCGATCTTAGGTTTCTTTACTCTATCCAGGAGGCTTGACTTTTTGAACTCCACATGCATGTCCCTAGGTTGAGGTAGTGGGACTTCATCTTCATCTGAGCCCGTCTCCTCCTTTCCCTAGGGTTCATAGTCCTCTTCTTCTTCCGTAGTCCAACCACAAGGCGCCACATCCCCGTAGACCTTAGGATCTACAAGGTAATCAGCCACGTAGCTTTCTCCATCCGAATACTGGGACAACATGTTGCTCTATCTGCAGCAGGACAGCTCGAAACAAAGACAAGAGATATTTGCGTGATACGGTGGTCAAAACCCCCGGGAGATTATATAATGAATTTTTACCAACCAAAATATGTGTTGTGTATGAAAACGGAGTCCGGAGAGCACACGAGGTTCCCACGAGGTAGGGGCGCACCCAGGGGGTAGGGCGCGCCCTCCACCCTCGTGGAGCCCTCGTGTCCTTCCCGGACTGCTTCATATTTTTCTATTTTTCCAAATATTCCAAAACGGAGAAATATTGCCTTAAAAACTGTTTTGGAGTCGGTTTACTTACCGTACCACATACCTATTCCTTTTGGGAGTCTGAAATGTTCCGGAAAGTGTCCCTTATGTATTCCTCCGGGGTTACGGTTTCAATAATATTGGTTTCAACATTTATGGGATTACCTGAGATATAATGTTTGATTCTTTGACCGTTTACCACCTTCGGATTCGTGCCTTCGAAGTTGTTGATTTTTATGGCACCAGAACGATAGACCTCCTCGATAACGTAAGGACCTTCCCATTTAGAGAGAAGTTTTCCTGCAAATAATCTTAAACGAGAGTTGTATAGCAATACATAATCACCTACATTCAACTCACGCTTTTGTATCCTTTTATCATGCCATCTTTTGACTTTTTCTTTAAACAACTTGGCATTTTCGTAGGCTTGGGTTCTCCATTCATTGAGTGAGCTAATATCGAATAACCTCTTCTCACCGGCAAGTTTAAAATCATAATTGAGCTCTTTAATAGCCCAATATGCCTTGTGTTCTAGTTCGAGAGGTAAGTGACATGCTTTTACACAAACCATTTTATACGGAGGCATACCCATAGGATTCTTATATGCAGTTCTATAGGACCATAATGCATCATCAAGTTTATTTGACCAATTCTTTCTAGACCTATTGACAGTGTTTTGCTAAATTAATTTGAGCACTCTATTACTCAATTCTACTTGACCACTGGACTGTGGGTGATAAGGAGATGCAATTCTATGATTAACATCATATTTAGCATGCATTTTACGGAAAGCACCATGAATAAAATGTGATCCACCATCAGTCATTAAATATCTAGGGACTCCAAACCTTGGAAAAATAACTTCTTTAAGCATTTTAATAGAAGTGTTATGATCAGCACTACTAGTTGGAATAGCTTCTACCCACTTAGTAACGTAATCAACAGCAACTATAATATGTGTATAACAATTAGAGGAAGGAAAAGGTCCCATATAGTCAAAGCCCCAAACATCAAATGGTTCAATAACGAGTGAATAGTTCATGGGCATTTCTTGACGTCTACTAATATTACCAATTCTCTGACATTCATCACAAGATAAGACAAACTTACGGGCATCCTTGAAGAGAGTAGGCCAACAAAAACCAAATTGCAATACCTTATGTGCAGTCCTATCTCCAGCATGGTGTCCTCCATAAGCTTTGGAGTGGCACTTGCATAGGATCTATTCCTGTTCATGCTCAGGTACACAACGTCTAATAATACCATCTACTCCTTTATAAAGATGTGGGTCATCCCAAAAGTAATGCCTCAAATCATAGAAGAACTTTTTCTTTTGGTGGTATGTGAAACTAGGTGGTATAAACTTAGCAACAATGTAATTAGCATAATCAGCATACCATGGAGCAGTATGAGAAGCATTTATAACACTTAATTGCTCATCAGGAAAGCTATCATCAATAGGTAGTGGGTCATCAAGCACATTTTCTAACCTAGACAAGTTGTCTGCAACGGGGTTCTCAGCTCCCTTTCTATCAACAATATGTAAGTCAAATTCTTGTAGCAAGAGAACCCATCTAATAAGTCTAGGTTTAGCATCTTTCTTTTCCATAAGATATTTAATAGTAGCATGATCAGTGTGAAAAGTTACTTTAGAATCAACAATATAAGGTATGAACTTATCACAAGAAAATACAACTGCTAATAATTCTTTTTCAGTAGTAACATAATTTCTCTGAGCATTGTCTAGAGTTTTACTAGCATATTGAATAACATTTAGTTTCTTATCAACTCTTTGCACTAGAACAACACCTACAGCATAATCACTAGCATCACACATAATTTCAAAGGGTAAATTCCAATTAGGTGGCTGAACAAGAGGTGCAAAGATCAATGCTTTCTTAAGTATTTCAAATGCTTCTACACAATCATCATCAAAGACAAATGGTATATCTTTTTGTAATAAATTAGTCAGAGGCCGAGAAATTTTGGAGAAGTCCTTAATGAACCTCCTATAAAAACTGGCGTGACCAAGGAAACTTCTTATACCTTTGATGTCCTTGGGACATGGCATCTTTTCAATAGCATCAACCTTGGCTTTATCAACTGCAATACCTCTTTCATAAACTTTATGCCCCAAGACAATACCTTCATTAACCATAAAGTGGCACTTTTCCCAATTCAAGACAAGATTAGTTTCTTCACATCTCTGCAAAACTCGATCAAGGTTGCTTAAGCAATCATCAAAAGAAGATCCATAGACGGAGAAATCGTCCATGAAAACCTCACAAATCTTTTCACAAAAGTCAGAGAATATAGCCATCATGCATCTTTGAAAGGTAGCAGGTGCATTACATTGTCACACCCTGATTTTCATGCCACAACACTTAAGCTAATAAATTATGATAAAATGTGCTTTGACAAAAACTTTTGAGTGTTTTGGACCTTGCCTTGTTTGGATTTTGTCTGCTGTTTGCAAGTGCTCTAAAAATCAAATAAATCCTCCAACTCCTATACTTCATCTCCTTGCTCCAAACTCTTGAACCAATGATCATGCCATGTGTATAGAGCAATATAGTATTTTCTTACAAAAATAATTTAGCCAAAAAGTATTTTTAAAAATTAGTTTTTCAAAAACCCCTGAATTAAGATTTGTACTGCAAGTACTTAATTCAGGGCAGTAAAAATCTTTCCAAAATATGTTTGACTCCTATTAGATATAGGATACCCAGAAACCACAAAAATATAATTTTAAAAGTTAGTTTCCTATTTGATTTAAAGGCTTTTTCTTAAGGCCAGAAATGGTCTTTAATAGGTTAAAATTATTTTAAAGCTTTAAAAAAATTTGAGAAAAATTAGGGAGACTCAATGGACATATATTTTCCATATATATGAGTTTAAACACATGGTCATGATCAAAATATTGGACAAAACCTCCCAAAACCATTTCTGCTCATTTCAAGGATTTGAAATATTTCTACAGGAAATATTTTCATAAAAATCCAAGAAAATTCTAACATGTCACATATGACATTTTTGATGATCTTGCCAAGTACCATGTCATGGAGAATAGTATAACCCCATGAAACCCCCTCAAAACCACTTCTGTCCTTTTTCAAGTTTGAACATTTTTGCACTGTCAAACATGTCCAAATGCTATCAAACTTGGTGCACATTCTCAAATGGTGTAATAATGCATCTAGACCAAATGGCACAAGTTGGAGAGAATGTTATCTTGATCAAAGTACCCCAAAACCCTTTCTGTCTAGAACCAAATTTGAATAACTCTACATTGCCAAGTGTGTCCTTTTGATCTGAATTTTTGTGGACATGTTCAAATCCTCAAATGATGACACTACACCAAGTGGTGCATCAAGGAGAATAGATTTGCATGACTAAATCTTGGTAAAGCCATTTCTGCTGATTTCTAGGGTTTACAAAAGTTGCATTGGCAACTTTCTCAAAATGGACTCAAACTTGGTGGTCAACCACAATTATGTGTGACACTTGATCCTGTTAATTCTCATGTCAAGTGGAGTTAATTTGCTTGCCCAAATTTGCATCAAACACCTTCTGTCACTTTTCAAAAATCACCATTTTGACCACTTACACTATTCTCCTTGAGCTCAACTTTTTACCACATCTCCTCCTAGTCTTCTCCTATCTCCAGTAACTCTGCCCTAGCCTCAGCTCAATGATTGAGGGGTGAAACACCCCCATTTACCCTTCTGGACAGCAGCATTCTTCTCCTTTCTCACCTCCCTCCTCATTCCAGTGGCCCTCCATGGTATCCAATGCTTCCTCCCCTTTCTTTACTCCCTCCTAGAGCTACAAGACATTAGTGGTCGCGCCCACAAGGCATATAAAATGCCATGGCATGCCATTTGGGCGCTTTGGAGCGCGCTAAAGTGCGCTCCCGCACTGTAGCCGCCCCCTGCCAAGCACCTCCGGCCACCTCGGGCCTCCCCAGTGCGCCCGACGATGCTCCTCGGCGTCCTCAACACGACAGCCGGTCGGCCCCCTCCTCCTTCTCCCTCCTCCTTCTCCCTCCTCCTGCCCCTGCTCACACGCGCGCCAGCCGCCCGAGTGCACCAGTGAGCAAGCTCACACGCGCGGTGCCCCTGCCCCCCCTGCTCTCTCTCTTCTCTCCCCTAGCTCTGGACCGAATCCAGGAACGCCCCAGACACACCGCGATGAGCCCCTGTGACCCGTGGTGACGGCAACGAGCTCGCTGGCGCACGAGTCCTCGGTGGACCATCGCCCGCCTATTTAAGGGCCTCCCCGAGCCCTCCTCTCCTCACCACTCGCCCTCTCTCCCTCCCAGAGACCCACGGGACGAAGCCAAACTTCTCCCCGAGCCCTTCATCGCTCCCCATGGCCGGAGCCGAGCCGCCGGACTCCTCCTAAATTCGTGCCCACCTCTCCTCCTCCTTCCCTCTGCGCCGCACTAGAGCACCACCACCATCACCGCGAGCCCCTCCCGTGCTTCTCCCTCTCCTCCCCGTGGTTGTTCCATGGAGTTCCATCACCACCGCCAGCTTCGCCCGCCACGGCCGATGGTGCGCTCGCATCCGACCACCCCTGTGGACATGGCACACCTCGGCGGATGCGTCTCGGCCTCCTGAACCCGCTGGTGTGCTGGGCATCGCCGGGGATGGCCGGTGACGCTGGGGAGAACGCCGGCACCCGCTCGGCCTCGCCTCTCCTGCCTCTGCTCTATTCGAGCGGGAGGTAGGAGACGTCCTGAGCACCGGGCCCCGCTCGTCAGCGACCCGGTGGGTGGACCTCGCCTGTTTCAGTGGAGACGGGCCCGGAGCAAACCCGCTTCACGCGCGGCGAAGGCGTACTCTGCCTGGGGCACCTTCGACGTTGCCCCTGCCACCCGCGCAGTTGAGCCGCTGGGCCGGCCCGCTGCCTATCCCTCGCCCAGTGCACAGGATAAGGGTAAAACCCTTCCCCTTTTCTTTTTCTTTTTCTTTAAACTTGTAAAATCCACAAATAATTCAAATGATATCCAAATTTGATGATTCAAATTTCTAGGGGATCCGCAAATCATGATCTATCACATGGTGCTATTTGCACATTTTTTCAAAAACTTTCTCCTCGGAAATATTTATCAAAATCCTATTTTTTCCATTTCTGTGATAAACTTTAGAAAATCACGGAGAGCCCATTTTTGATCCAAATTCCATGATTCAAAATCCTAGATGTCTATAAGTTCAAAACTTATTTTTTGAACATTTTTACTAATACTTTCTGTATCACCTCAAATAATGGTCTATTTCTTCATATATAGCCAACTTTGCAAATTCATAGAGAAATCATTTGAACTCCAAAACCAGTGAGACCAACTCCTAGATGCTTCTAAAATCATGCCTTGTCAAATGGGTATCCTTGCTCATTTTTCAAAATAATATTTTTGTACACCTCCTGCAAATCCATAAACCCCTTGGTTCCATCATATCCAAATGTTTAGAAATATCCACTGACCCAATTCCAATGAAACCACTCTGGTTAATTTTCATATAACCAGAGATGTCCTAGAAAAGTCAAATTAATATTTTTAGAGCACTTTTATTTCCTGCCTTGTTGTGTTGCTTATTATGGATGCTTTTGATGATTGTTGACGAAGTAGACGAAATGCTTGGAGTTGGACCAGAGATATTTGAAGACCTCAAAGACTTTGTTAAAACAAGCAAGCAGCCCTTTGACCATATTTATGAAACCCTTTTTATGCATGTCATATAGCACTTTATTAGTGTTGCATCGGAATCATGATGAGATGGTAACCACTTTGATGGGTTGCCTCTGTTACTTCCTTGTTGATACTTGCATTATGCATGACCCTACCTCCTTATGAGGGTTATGCCGGTGGGAGTAGATAGGATGCTAAGTAGTGCTACGCAAAAGGGATGGGAATATACATGGTGATGGAGACAAAGTATTTTCAAAAGACTTTTCGAAAACCCCCATCGGGTGCCACTTATGCCTGGGGGAGATGATGATTTGGGTAACCACTTGATGACGAAGTGGTGTACCGAGGCAAGTGTCTGTGTTGTTTTCAAAATGGATTGGTTTAAGTTGCGACCATTATTCCAACCTTACATGCGCAACCACTCTACCCTTGTATGGGAAAGGGCATTATTGATTACCTAGGCCGATACTAGCTTGGAGCCTGCATTACTAGTGACGGGGGAGAGTTGGTGCTCTCTCTCAGGACGGGGTCGTGCCAGGTAGGGCGGCCATGACTGTCTTCACAGGGCACCGGACACACCGTTGGTACCCCGTGCTTGTGGTATGTGATGAAAATGGCAGCGAGGCTCCACAATTTTAAGATGTGAAATGTTGGGCACGGGGGTTACTGCCAATCGAGTGGACTCTATGTTAGTGTCGTCTAGGGAAAGATAGTGATCGGGTGCTTACCCCGGGTACTTGAGGTACCGCGGGTCGTGGATGACACGGAAGTTCCCCGGATCTTGTGGGTAAAGTGTGCAACCTCTGCAGAGTGTAAAACTATTCGAATAGCCGTGTCCACGGTCAAGGACAGTTGGGTAACTGCTCTTGGGCTACGTCCACTTGTTTACAAACCAGTGTGTGTGGGAAGAACTACTTGGGTCAAGTCAAAGGACTTGACATGGATGAGTTGGGTTGGAGCCCACTCCCTTTGTGTTGATATCTATAACCTGTCCTCTTGGTTACTTGAATTCTCCTGATGCATGTCTTACGAGTTGTTGAGCATGTCATTGCACTAAAAAACTAGCTTTCCGCAAATTTTTTTTACCTATATCATGCATTGTTGTATCTTGAACCAAAACATGGGTTGCTTGCGAGTACATTCTAAGTACTCATTGGCTTGCCACTGGTTATTTTATTGGCCAGGCATGAAAGAACATAATATGAAGAAGAGTACCTCGGTGACGAACATGCGAGCTAGGATGCTTCCCAGTCAGAATGCCTGTAGGGTTAAGGCAGATGGCATGGGTCCAAGTTATCGACGGAGATTTCCGCTGCAATGTTATAATCAAGACTTTGACCATAATGGTCCTACTTGTGTAATACGGTATGTATGGATGTAAGACTCTTGTTATTCAGCTTCTGTGTGTTCAGTGAGCATTGATCTCTGGGATCACTGTACACGTACATTCGGTGATCACGACTTATGAGTCAGGGTCCCCACAGAGCTGGTATCAGAGCCATCCTGACTATAGGAAGCCTTAGTTAGCATGGTCGTTAGTTAGGGTAAAACTATTTCCAAAACTATTACTAGTTTTCAAAACTATCTATACTTCTCTTCCCTTCTCAGTTTTTTTTGAAAACTAAGGTATACTTTCCCTATCGATCTCTTCCCTTCAAAACTATTGCAAACAGTCGCTAGCACCCTCAAGCCCCTGACCACGGGATTCCTTGTAATCCTCGTGGGTAGCCTAGAAGGATTACATCTTGCCAAACACTCACCCACCTCTTCTGAACACAAGATTGGCAACACCACAGCAAGACGATGCCAACAGAAGATACGCCTTTGAAGAATGAGGACATGAAGACCTAGAGGACAGTGACACCTTTGAATTTGCCCAGGATGATGCAATGTTAGCCTATGATGATCATGGCATAGGATATGCAAGATCATGATATACATCGCTAATAGAGTAACCCTGTCACTACCGTTGTTGTATCGGCAACCACCGGTGGATGAGAACCTCGCCATTTGGTCTGCCTCACTATAGTGAGTAGGAAAACGGTTCTCTTCATCCCCCGCTCTTGGTGTCGATGTTGTCATCAACGTAACCGACATGTTGGATCTCTACTATGCCTTGTTAATATCATTGCATAAAGGATTACCTACCTGGTACCATCGACGCCTTAGAAGACAAAACGGGATCGTCATGAATAAGAAGACAACAGAAGATCGAGTCAATGCCTGCTACGAGGAGCCACCTTCACCCCATCACTTCAACAGGCAAGAAGTTGTTGAAGAATCTTCAGGCTCAACCTGGATCGTTTCATCGAACAACTACAAGAGACGTAGCAACACCTGAGGAAAACTCAGAAGACTGTATGAGGCTCAAGGCACGATTACTGAGTCCGAGAACCCCTAAGGTAGGATGAGTCGTGTACCCCCTATGCGCAGTCGAGTCCGTATGATGGTTCGAATAGAACCATGATTGTGTCTTGCTTGTTTTTATTTGTTTGTGTTTTGATATAGGTCGCACTTTTGCCCTAGGCAACAAGTATGCGACTATATCACCTTCCTTACCTTGTTTCCTTTGTTTGGCCCTTTTTGCCACCCGTTGTTTGCACCTGCACTATAGAACCCCCCTTTAGTCATCCCCCTTTATGCTACTTATCCCTCTCATCTCTCTCCTCAACTGAAGACCAGCAAGACAAGATGCACCAAGGAGTCTACTTCGGCGACCAACTAGCACTGAAGAACTTTTCTACAGCCTCCTCGACCAAGTAAAACCCCGTAGAGTCATGTTTAACCCCCCTGACTAGAAACCCATTCTTAGACCCTTCGAGACTTCACGAGATACCCCAGCTCGAGTCCTTAACCATGTGCTTAACCCATGGAATTGCAAGAGAACCAGTTAAGCCTCTGTAACCTTGCTTATCACTGGGCTCATTATGGAACTAGTGGACGTAGTGAGCAAGCACATTGTCACCCTAATATAGCACAAGAACTGACGATGCCATAAGGAAGACCAATTTGAGGATATAGGAATAGAGGACAAATGACTTCATGAGTTTGTATCAGTGACCCTGAGGAATTATCTGAGACTTCGGTAAATCATGAGTGATGATTGGATTTGGCCTATACGAGATGATGCTTTCGATGGTATAAGGTTATTTGTTGGAAGGACTAGATAGACTATTGGCATCTTAGAAACCGTGCTTAAGGATAAGATAATAAAATGTTCACTCACACACTAGAATCCTTGAAACCCTTAAGCCCTACTAAACCACGACATGGCTGGGTCATTACCATAGGTCTTGACTCTAAATCGAGAACACCTCGGACCATACTCAACCGTGACCACCACCAATACCCCCAGCCTACTTTATGTACCCCGTGAACAAAGTTTTCATGGAGTGCTTAGACAAGATAGTTGTCATCCTTATTTTGGTAACATACTTGTCTACCCGAAGACGGAAGAAGAATCACTAAGCTGGTGAAGAAACATTTGAAGACCACCATGCCAAGGAGGAAGAACTATACCAACCACCATCGCCAAGAAATAAACGTCCGCGTTGAAGACCAGGTGTATCTGCAAGCCACTTCTCTCAATGGGACCAAGCATTTCCATGCCAAGGGAACCAACACCAAGGTTCATCAGCCCCCTCCGAGATCACCTCAATATGAAGAGTAGACGGCTACCAGCTAGAGTTACCACCTGAGTTACCCATTGTGCACAACATTTTCCATGCATCACACTCCGGAAACGTTTCCAACTTCCTAACTAGCCCGGTCTCTACAAGGACATCGACCACGAGCCATCGACCTCCAGCCCAATATGACCTATGCGAGAGATCCCAATTGCAATCTAGATCAAGCAGGACGACAAACACGAAGCCATGCCATCGAGTACTTCAAGGTTCAATGGAGCACCAAACGGAAGCAGAAGCAGTATGAGGACGTGAAGACTACCCCAAATCCAAGTTGTTGTATTCCTTTCCGCGCCTAGTCTGGGAATCTCGGGGACGAGATTCTTGTAAGGGGGGTAGGTCTGTCACACCCTGATTTTCATGCCACAACACTTAAGCTAATAAATCATGATAAAATGTGGTTTGACAAAAACTTTTGAGTGTTTTGGACCTTGCCTTGTTTGGATTTTGTCTGTTGTTTGCAAGTGCTCTAAAAATCAAATAAATCCTCCAACTCCTATACTTCATCTCCTTGCTCCAAACTCTTGAACCAATGATCATGCCATGTGTATAGAGCAATATAGTATTTTCTTACAAAAATAATTTAGCCAAAAAGTATTTTTAAAAATTAGTTCTCCAAAAACCCCTGAATTAAGATTTGTACTGCAAGTACTTAATTCAGGGCAGTAAAAATCTTTCCAAAAATATGTTTGACTCCTATTAGATATAGGATACCCAGAAACCACAAAAATATAATTTTAAAAGTTATTTTCCTATTTGATTTAAAGGCTTTTTCTTAAAGCCAGAAATGGTCTTTAATAGGTTAAAATTATTTTAAAGCTTTAAAAAAATTGAGAAAAATTAGGGAGACTCAATGGACATATATTTTCCATACATATGAGTTTCAGCACATGGTCATGATCAAAATATTGGACAAAACCTCCTAAAACCATTTCTGCTCATTTCAAGGATTTGAAATATTTCTACAGGAAATATTTTCAAAAAAATCAAAGAAAATTCTGACATGTCACATATGACATTTTTGATGATCTTGCCAAGTACCATGTCATGGAGAATAGTATAACCACATGAAACCCTCTCAAAACCACTTCTGTCCTTTTTCAAGTTTGAACATTTTTGCACTGTCAAACATGTCCAAATGCTCTCAAACTTGGTGCACATGCTCAAATGGTGTAATAATGCATCTAGACCAAATGGCACAAGTTGGAGAGAATGTTATCTTGATCAAAGTACCCCAAAACCCTTTCTGTCCAGAACCAAATTTGAATAACTCTACATTGCCAAGTGTGTCCTTTTGATCTGAATTTTTGTGGACATGTTCAAATCCTCAAATGATGACACTACACCAAGTGGTACATCAAGGAGAATGATTTGCATGACTAAATCTTGGTAAAGCCATTTCTGCTGATTTCTAGGGTTTACAAAAGTTGCATTGGCAACTTTCTCAAAATGGACTCAAACTTGGTGGTCAACCACAATTATGTGTGACACTTGATCCTGTTAATTCTCATGTCAAGTAGAGTTAATTTGCTTGCCCAAATTTGCATCAAACACCTTCTGTCACTTTTCAAAAATCACCATTTTGACCAGTTACACTATTCTCCTTGAGCTCAACTTTTTACCACATCTCCTCCTAGTTTTCTCCTATCTCCAGTAACTCTTCCCTGGCCTCAGCTCAATGATTGAGGGGTGAAACACCCCCATTTACCCTTCTGGACAGCAGCATTCTTCTCCTTTCTCACCTCCCTCCTCATTCCAGTGACCCTCCATGGCATCCAATGCTTCCTCCCCTTTCTTTACTCCCTCCTAGAGCTACCAGACATTAGTGGCCGTGCCCACAAGGCATATAAAATGCCATGGCATGCCATTTGGGCGCTCTGGAGTGCGCTACAGTGCGCTCCCGCACTGTAGCCGCCCCCTGCCAAGCACCTCCGGCCACCTCGGGCCTCCCCAGTGCGCCCGACGATGCTCCTCGGCGTCCTCAACATGACAGCCGGTCGGCCCCCTCCTCCTTCTCCCTCCTCCTGCCCCTGCTCGCACGCGCGCCAGCCGCCCGAGTGCACCAGTGAGCAAGCTCACACGCGCGGTGCCCCTGGCCCCCCTGCTCTCTCTCTTCTCTCTCCTAGCTCTGGACTGAATCCAGGAACGCCCCAGACACACCGCGACGAGCTCCTGTGACCCGTGGTGACGCCAACGAGCTCGCCGGTGCACGAGTCCACGGTGGACCGTTGCCCGCCTATTTAAGGGCCTCCCCGAGCCCTCCTCTCCTCACCACTCGCCCTCTCTCCCTCCTAGAGACGCACGGGATGAAGCCAAACCTCTCCCCGAGCCCTCCATCGCTCCCCATGGCCGGAGCCGAGCCGCCGGACTCCACCTAAATTCGTGCCCACATCTCCTCCTCCTTCCCTCTAGACCGCACTAGAGCACCACCACCATCACCACGAGCCCCTCCCGTGCTTCTCCCTCTCCTCCCCGTGGTTGTTCCATGGAGTTCCACCACCACCGCCAGCTTCTCCCGCCACGGCCGATGGTGCGCTCGCATCCGACCACCCCTGTGGACATGGCGCACCTCGGCGGATGCGTCTCGGCCTCCTGAACCCGCCGATGTGCTGGGCATCGCCGGGGATGGCCGGTGACGCTGGGGAGAACGC
This sequence comes from Triticum aestivum, assembly GCF_018294505.1. NCBI lineage: Eukaryota > Viridiplantae > Streptophyta > Magnoliopsida > Poales > Poaceae > Triticum > Triticum aestivum. The sequence continues at coordinate 192,828,981 of NC_057812.1, read as the reverse complement.
CGGCACCCGCTCGGCCTCGCCTCTCCTGCCTCTGCTCTGTTCGAGCGGGAGGTAGGAGACGTCCTGAGCACCGGGCCCCGCTCGTCAGCGACCCGGTGGGTGGGCCCCGCCCGTTTAAGTGGAGACGGGCCGGGAGCAAACCCGCTTCACGCGCGGCGAAGGCGTACTCCGCCCGGGGCGCCTTCGACGTTGCCCCTGCCACCCGCGCAGCTAAGCTGATGGGCCGGCCCGCTGCCTATCCCTCGCCCAGTGCGCAGGATAAGGGTAAAACCCTTCCCCTTTTCTTTTTCTTTTTCTGTAAACTTGTAAAATCCACAAATAATTCAAATGATATCCAAATTTGATGATTCAAATTTCGAGGGGATCCACAAATCATGATCTATCATATGGTGCTATTTGCACATTTTTCCAAAAACTTTCTCCTCAAAAATATTTATCAAAATCCTATTTTTTCCATTTTTGTGATAAACTTTAGAAAATCACGGAGAGCCCATTTTTGATCCAAATTCCATGATTCAAAATCCTAGATGTCTATAAGTTCAAAACTTAGTTTTTGAACATTTTTACTAATACTTTCTGTATCACCTCAAATAATGGTCTATTTCTTCATATATAGCCAACTTTGCAAATTCATTGAGAAATCATTTGAACTCCAAAACCAGTGAGACCAACTCCTAGATGCTTCTAAAATCATGCCTTGTCAAATGGGTATCCTTGCTCATTTTTCAAAATAATATTTCTCTACAACTCTTGCAAATCCATAAACCCCTTGATTCCATCATATCCAAATGTTTAGAAATATCCACTGACCCAATTCCAATGAAACCACTCTGGTTAATTTTCATATAACCAGAGATGTCCTAGAAAAGTCAAATTAATATTTTTAGAGCACTTTCATTTCCTGCCTTGTTGTGTTGCTTATTATGGATTCTTTCGACGATAGTTGACGAAGTAGACGAAATGCTTGGAGTTGGACTAGAGATATTTGAAGACCTCAAAGACTTTGTTAAAACAAGCAAGCAGCCCTTTGACCATATTTATGAAACCCTTTTTATGCATGTCATATAGCACTTTATTAGTGTTGCATCGGAATCATGATGAGATGGTAACCACTTTGATGGGTTGCCTCTGTTACTTCCTTGTTGATACTTGCATTATGGATGACCCTACCTCCTTATGAGGGTTATGCCGGTGGGAGTAGATAGGATGCTAAGTAGTGCTACGCAAAAGGGATGGGAATATGCATGGTGATGGAGACAAAGTATTTTCAAAAGACTTTTCGAAAACCCCCATCGGGTGCCACTTATGCCTGGGGGAGATGATGATTTGGGTAACCACTTGATGACGAAGTGGTGTACCGAGGCAAGTGTCTGTGTTGTTTTCAAAACAGATTGGTTTAAGTTGCGACCGTTATTCCAACCTTACATGCGCAACCACTCTACCCTTGTATGGGAAAGGGCATTATTGATTACCTAGGCCGATACTAGCTTGGAGCCCGCATTACTAGTGACGAGGGAGAGTTGGTGCTCTCTCTCGGGACGGGGTCGTGCCAGGTAGGGCGGCCATGACTGTCTTCACAGGGCACCGGACACACCGTTGGTACCCCGTGCTTGTGGTATGTGATGAAAATGGGAGCGAGGCTCCACAATTTTAAGATGTGAAATGTTGGGCATGGGGCGTATTGCCAATCGAGTGGACTCTATGTTAGTGTCGTCTAGGGAAAGATAGTGATCGGGTGCTTACCCCGGGTACTTGAGGTACCGCGGGTCGTGGATGACACGGAAGTTCCCTGGATCTTGTGGGTAAAGTGTGCAACCTCTGCAGAGTGTAAAACTATTCGAATAGCCGTGTCCACGGTCAAGGAAAGTTGGGTAACCGCTCGTGGGCTACAACCACTTGTTTACAAACCAGTGTGTGTGGGAAGAACTACTTGGGTCAAGTCAAAGGACTTGACATGGATGAGTTGGGTTGGAGCCCACTCCCTTTTTGTTGATATATGTAACCTGTCCTCTTGGTTACTTGAATTCTCCTGATGCATGTCTTACGAGTTGTTGAGCATGTCATTGCACTCAAAAACTAGCTTTCCGCAAAAAAATTACCTATATCATGCATTGTTGTATCTTGAACCAAAACATGGGTTGCTTGCGAGTACATTCTAAGTACTCATTGGCTTGCCATCGGTTATTTTATTGGCCAGGCATGAAAGAACATAATATGAAGAAGAGTACCTCGGTGACGAACATGCGAGCTAGGATGCTTCCCAGTCAGAATGCCTGTAGGGTTAAGGCAGATGGCATGGGTCCAAGTTATCAACGGAGATTTCCGCTGCAATGTTATAATCAAGACTTGACCATAATGGTCCTACTTGTGTAATACGGTATGTATGGATGTAAGACTCTTGTTATTCAGCTTCTATGTGTTCAGTGAGCATTGATCTCTGGGATCACTGTACACGTGCATTCGGTGATCACGACTTATGAGTCGGGGTCCCCACATACATAAACCAAAAGGCATACGTCTATAAGCAAAGGTACCAAAAGGGCAAGTAAAAGTAGTCTTTGATTGATCCTTAGCTGACACAGGTATTTGAGAGAAACCAGAATAACCATCTAGAAAGCAAAAATGTGTATGTTTAGATAATCTTTCTACCATTTGATCGATAAAAGGTAAGGGGTAATGATCCTTTTTAGTGGCCTTATTTAATTTGCGGAAATCAGTTACCATCCTATAACCTATAATAATTCTTTGAGGAATCAATTCATCTTTATCATTAGGAACGACAGTAATACCTCCCTTCTTAGGGACACAATGGACAGGACTTACCCACTGACTATCAGCAACGGGATAAATTATACCTGCCTCAAGGAGCTTTAGTATTTCCTTTCTTACCACTTCTTTCATTTTAGGGTTCAGCCGTCGTTGATGATCACGAACTAGTTTAGCATCTTCTTCCAAATTAATTTTATGTTGACATAGAGTGGGACTAATGCCCTTAAGATCATCAAGAGTATACCCAATAGCAGCATGGTGCTTCTTCAGAGTTTTCAATAATCTCTCTTCCTCATGCTCTGAAAGGTTAGCACTAATAATAACATGATATATCTTTTTCTCATCAAGATAAGCATATTTAAGAGTATCAGATAACGGTTTAAGCTCAAACACGGGATCACCCTTGGGTGGAGGAGGATCCGCTAGGATTTCAACAGGAAAATTGTGTTTCAGAATAGGTTCCTGTTTAAAGAATACTTCATCTATTTCCCTTCTTTCATTCATAAACATATCATTTTCATGGTCTAGCAAATATTGTTCTAAAGGATCACTAGGAGGTATGGCAATAGAAGCAGGACCAATAATTTCATCCTTACTAGGTAATTCTTCTTCACAGTGTTGTTTACTAAATTTAGAGAAATTAAATTCATGAGTCATATCATCTAAACCAATAGTAACAACATCCCTTTTGCAATCTATGGTAGCATTAACAGTATTTAAGAAGGGTCTACCAAATATAATGGGACAAAAGCTATCTTGTGGGGAACCAAGAACAAGAAAATCAGTAGGATATTTAGTTTTCCCACACAAGACTTCAACATCTCTAACAATTCCCATTGGTGAAATAGTATCTCTATTGGCAAGTTTAATTGTGACACCAATATCTTCTAACTCAACAGGTGCAATATCATGCATAATTTCTCTATATAGGCTAATAGGTATTGCACTAGCACTGGCACCCATATCACATAAGCCATGATAACAATGATCTCCTATTTTAACAGAAATAACAGGCATACATACCATGGGTCTAGGTTTATCTTTAGCACAAGGTTTAGCAATTCTAGCAGTTTCATCACGGAAATAAATAACATGCCCATCAATATTATCAGACAAGAGATCTTTAACAATAGCAATATTAGGTTCAACTTTAACTTGCTCAGGAGGTGTATAAGTTTTAATATTGCTTTTACGAACCATAGTTGAAGCTTTAGCATGATCCTTTATCCTGACAGGGAAAGGTGGTTTCTCAACATAAGAAGTAGGAACAATAGGATCATTATAAGTGATAGTCTTTTCTTCAACTTTAATAGGTGCAGCTACTTTTACTTCTATGGGAGGATAATATCTAAACCACTTCTCCTTGGGGAGATCAACATAAGTAGAAAAAGATTCACAGAAAGAAGCTACTATCTCAGAGTCAAGTCCATATTTAGTGTTATATTTACGGAAAACATCGGTATCCATAAAATATCTAAAACAATCAAACCTAGGTGTCATACCTGACTCCTTACCTTTGTCGAGGTCCCAATCTTCAGAGTTGCGTTTAATTCTTCCCAATACATCCCATTTGAATTCAATAGTCTTCATCATAAAAGAGCCAGCACAAGAAGTATCAAGCATGGTGCGATTGTTATCAGACAGCCGAGCATAAAATTTTTGAATAATCATTTCTCTTGAGAGCTCATGATTGGGGCATGAATATAACATTGATTTAAGCCTCCCCCAAGCTTGAGCGATGCTTTCTCCTTCACGGGGCCAAAAATTATATATATAATTGTGATCACGATGAACAAGATGCATAGGATAAAACTTCTAATGAAATTCCAATTTCAATCATTTGTAATTCCAGGACCCCATATCATCACATAGCCTATACCATGTCGATGCATCTCCCTTCAAAGATAAAGGGAAGACCTTCTTCTTAACAACATCTCCGGGTACACCTGCAAGCTTAAATAATCCACAAACTTCATCCACATATATCAGATGCTCATCAGGATGTTTGTCCCATCTCCTAAAAAAGGATTAGCTAGCAGTTTTTCTATCATACCCGAAGGAATTTCAAAGCAGACATTTTCATTTTCATTTTCAGTAGGTTGAGTAGGTTGATGAGCAACTCTTTGCTCTACTGGTCGGGGTGAAGATACCCCAAACAAGCCCCTCAGAGGATTACTTTCCATAGTAACAAGTGACAGTAAATTTCAGCACACTATATAAATTTTTACTTACCAAATTCCACCTACCAGAGGCGCTTCACTCCCCAGCAACGGCGCCAAAAAAGACTCTTGATGACCCACAAGTATAGGGGATCTATCGTAGTCCTTTTGATAAGTAAGAGTGTCGAACCCAACGTGGAGCAGAAGGAAATGATAAGCGGTTTCCAGCAAGGTATTCTCTGCAAGTACTGAAATAAGTGGTAACAGATAGTTTTGTGATAGGATCATTTGTAACGAGAAACAAGTAAATAAAGTAAATAAAGTGCATCAAGGTGGCCCAATCCTTTTTATAGCAAAGGACAAGCCTGGACAAACTCTTATATAGAGAAAAGCGCTCCCGAGGACACATGGGAATATCGTCAAGCTAGTTTTCATCACGCTCATATGATTCGCGTTCGGTATTTTGATAATTTGGTATGTGGGTGGACCGGTGCTTGGGTGCTGCCCTTACTTGGACAAGCATCCCACTTATGATTAACCTCTATTGCAAGCATCCGCAACTACAACAAAAGTATTAAGGTAAACCGAGAGTGCTTCGTCGTCGCCAGAGAATTAGAGGGAGGAGAAGAGAACCGCACAGGGCTTCTCTATTATGAGTATTATAGGGAACTGATGACCCACAAGTATAGGGGATCTATCATAGTCGTTTCGATAAGTAAGAGTGTCAAACCCAACGAGGAGCGGAAGGAAATGATAAGCGGTTTCAGCAAGGTATTCTCTGCAAGTACTGAAATAAGTGGTAACAGATAGTTTTGCGACAGGATAATTTGTAATGAGCAACAAGTAACAAAAGTAAATAAAGTGCAGCAAGGTGGACCAATCCTTTTTGTAGCAAAGGACAAGCCTGGACACACTCTTATATAGAGAAAAGCGCTCCCGAGGACACATGGGAATATCGTCAAGCTAGTTTTCATCACGTTCATATGATTCGTGTTCGGTACTTTGATAATTTGATATGTGGGTGGACCGGTGCTTGGGTGCTGTTCTTACTTGAACAAGCATCCCACTTATGATTAACCTCTATTGCAAGCATCCGCAACTACAATAGAAGTATTAAGGTAAACCTAACCATAGCATGAAACATATGGATCCAAATCAGCCCCTTACGAAGCAACGCATAAACTAGGGTTTAAGCTTCTGTCACTCTAGCAACCCATCATCTTCTTATTACTTCCCAATGCCTTCCTCTAGGCCCAAATAATGGTGAGGTGTTATGTAGTCGACGTTCAGATAACACCACTAGAGGAAAGACAACATACATCTCATCAAAATATCAAATGAATACCAAATTCACATGACTACTAATAGCAAGACCTCTCCCATGTCCTCAGGAACAAACGTAACTACTCACAAAACATAAACATGTTCATAATTAGAGGGGTATTAATATGCATATAGGATCTAAACATATGATCTTCCACCAAATAAACCAACTAGCATCAACTACAAGGAGTAATTAACACTACTAGCAACCTACTAGTACCAATCCCGGACTTGGAGACAAGAATTGGATACAAGATATGAACTAGGGTTTTGAGAGGAGATGGTGCTGATGAAGATGTTGATGGAGATTGCCCTCTCCCGATGAGAGGAGCATTGGTGATGACGATGGCGATGATTTCCCCCTCTCGGAGGGAAGTTTCCCCGGTAGAACAGCTCCGCCAGAGCCCTAGATTGGTTCCGCCAAGGTTCCGCCTCGTGGCGGCGGAGTTTCGTCCGAGAAGATGGCTTCCTATTTTTTTTCCATCGAAAGACTTCATATAGCAGAAGATGGCCACCGGAGGGCCACCAGGGGGCCCACGAGGTAGGGGGCGCGCCCAGGGGGTAGGGCGCGCCCCCACCCTCATGGGCAGGGTGTGGCCCCCCTGGTGAACTTCTTCCGCTGAGTATTTTTTATATATTGTGAAAACGTCTTCCGTGAAGTTTCAGGACTTTTGGAGCTATGCAGAATAGGTCTCTAATATTTGCTCCTTTTCCAGTCCAGAATCCCAGCTGCCGGCATTCTCCCTCTTTATGTAAACCTTGTAAAATAAGAGAGAATAGGTATAAGTATTGTGACATAATGTGTAATAACAGCCCATAATGCAATAAATATCAATATAAAAGCATGATGCAAAATGGACGTATCACAGAACAATAAACAGAGCAATACTATGATTGTTGTGAATACATAGCTATCCACGTCGAAACGACTTTTCAAAATAAAATGCGTCCATGAGACCATGACCAGCATCCCTTGCCTAGGGTAGCTCTTGGCTCTACCTAAACTCTTGCAGGCGTTCGTCCAAGCGGTTGACACGTTCGCGGTACATCTGGAGCATGATCTCGAGCTCCAAGTTGGCTATTTCATCGGAGATCACCAGCTTGAGGATGTGAAGACCATGTTCCTCTACTGCGGCCAGGTGGACACCTGGGCCAAGGAGGCAGTCGAGCCTACGGACCAGCGTGTTGGCATCCAGTGGGCCGCGGACAAGGCAAATGGCGGCAGCCATGCAAACGACGCGGCGGGCGTCCGGTGCAAGTACAGTGTGACCGGCCTCTAGTGCAAGTACGGCGCTGAGAGCCTCTGCCCACTCCTAGCGAGGAATGTGGGTACTGACGGGACGTGTACCTACCTGCGACGCCATGTCGACAGTAGGCAAGTGTCGCTTGATCTGCTCTTGATGTGCAGCGCGCCGCGCCTCTTCCTCTGCGGCGCTCCAATGGTCTCGCCGTGCGGCGAGCCGTAGCCTATCGGTGCGGATGTGCCTAGCTTGCTCTGAGGTGCGCCATCGATCATGTTGTGAGGCGAGCTGCAACTTGTCGGCGCTGACATGCCTATCTTGATCCACCACGCTCAAGCGCCATGTGCCAAAGGTCTGCTCAACCCTGGCGATGACGCGCATCACGGTGTCGTCCATCGCTTTGCCGGGGAGCGCCTCGGCCTCGATGGGCCGTGGCGCCCGCTCGTTTTCCTCGTCAACAAGGTTGATGGCAGAGGCGGCGCTTTGGTGGGTTGGCATGCTTGGAAAAGGTGGATGTGCTACAGGCTGCGCTTGTCGCCTCCGTGCGTCGCGCGCCCCCTATGCACAATATAGCAGGGTGGCAGGAAAGAGGTGAGGAAATGGCGGGAAACAGTGGCATGTTCATAAAACGCCATCCGTCGGTGTCAAAATCGGCGGATCTCTGGTAGGGGGTCCCAAACAGTGCGTCTAAGGTCGATGGTAATAGGAGACAGGGGACACGATGTTTACCCAGGTTCGGGCCCTCTCTATGGAGGTAATACCCTACTTCATGCTTGATTGATCTTGATGAATATGAGTATTACAAGAGTTGATCTACCATGAGATCGAGATGGCTAAACCCTAAAAGTCTAGCCCGGCTATGATTATTCGGGGCTATGTATGGACCTAACACTCCGGTTTATATAGACACAGGAGGGATCTAGGGTTACACAGGTCGGTTATAGAGAAAGGAATATCCAAATTTGATCGCCAAGATTGCCTTCCACGCCAAGGAGAGTCCCATCCGGACACAGGTAGAGTCTTCGGTCTTCATATCTTCATGGCCCATCAGTCCAGCTCATACCAATAGATCGGACGCCCGAGGACCCCTTAGTCCAGGACTCCCTCAGTAGCCCCTGAACCAGGCTTCAATGACGAGGTGTCTGGCGCACAGATTGTCTTCGGCATTGCAAGGCGGGTTCCTCTTCCCAAATACTCCAAAATAGTCCTCGGATAAAACAAATGTGTCCGGATCTACAACATAAGTACCACACAAAACCGCAGAGAATATAATACTTCACGAGTCACATCTGCTGACAATTTTTTATAAGATGACATCACATCTGTCCGATCATTATATCGAACCATTTTTGCCTGTTGTTCCGTGTTTCGAGATGCGGCTGTCATTGGCACATCTTGTCAAAAGCAAAGATTGTGTCCCCTTATTGCGGGATTCTCATCAACACGGGCATGGGTAACCCAACCGTGCTGTTTACACAGCCCTTGGGAATAGGCAAGTTTTAAGGCGAGTGGGGAGGCGTTCAATATTTACTACCCTTATAAGGGGATAAGGAATTCTACCTTCTTCTCCCACGCCTTCTCTCTTCCTCTGCCCGTCCACTCTTGAGCTCCAGCACCAAAGTTCTCATCTTCTTCCCACTCGAGCAAGCACTCAACCATGTCTGGATTCGGAGGTCAAGGCAAGTGGATGGTCTCCTCCATCAAGGAGAAGGACATTACTGAGCTTCGGGCGGCCGGGTACCTGACGAAGGAAATCACCCACTGTCTTCCAGCCCAGGGGCAAGTCGTCCCCACACTGAAGCCCAATGAGATGGTGGTATTCATCCCCCATTTCTTCTACGGGCTAGGGTTTCCACTCCACCCTTTCATCCCAGGGCTAATGTACTATTACAGGACAGACTTCCATGATCTATCCACAAACTCTTTCCTCAACCTCTCAGCGTTCATCGTCATGTGTGAGGCCTTCCTCCGCATTCAACGCCACTTCGGGCTGTGGCTCAAGGTCTTCAACGTGAAGCCGAAGGTGGTGGATGGCCAGCCCACAGAGTGCGGAGGCGCCATGGTGAGTAAGCTGACTAATGTCTCCTGGCCGAAAGGCACTTTCGTCGAGACTGTCAAGGAATGGCAGAAACAATGGTTCTACATCACAAAACCCCGCGGCGCAAACTGGGCCATAGCTGCCGAATTCAACTCCGGCGCTCCAATGCGGCTCACCTCCTGGGTTGAGAAGAGCCTAAATTGGTCTTCATCAGATGAGCTGATAGCGCTGCAGACGCGCATCCATAGCATGGTGGACAAAGATATCAAGCTCGTCGACGTAATCCAGGTGATGCTAGTTCTCCGGATTCTCCCGTGCCAAAGCCGAAGTCTCCCTTTATGGGAGTTCGATCCGAAGAAGCACCATACCCTGAAGAGGCTCTTTGAAACCACTCACGAAGATGCCTGGAAGTTGCTCTTCAAGGGCAACAAGACACCGCCAGCCACAGATTTGGACCACGGGCACGACATTAACCACCCCGCTAATGAGGTAAGTTTTTAACGCATCCTCTACTTGTTTATTTCAAGGAGGATATCTGAACTTTTATCATCATTGCTTCTTCAGGAATGGATGAAGTAGGCGAAGCGGATCCAGTGTTCGGCTCCGCTACCTGAAGAACCAGTCATCCCGCGTCTAGCGAAGATGCTGGTGCTGGCGCCCTATAAGGCGCCGGAGAAGAAGGCCAAGGGGAAGGCCAAGGGGGTCCGGAGTGGCCCCCGCCGCAAGGGCGCTTCGGACGTGATGTCCGAAGACAAGACCCGCTCCTCCGCTGCCGAAGACGACGATGATGAGAAGGAGGAGGAGAGCGATTCTCCCCCTGATGGGGGGAGGAAGAAGAGGGCGGCCTCCACAATTCTGGAGGCGGAGGCGCCCAAGAGGGGGAAAGGCCCCCTTGCGGATAACTCCCCGTGGGACGTCGATAGCAGCCCGGAGCGAAGCCCCGGACCAAGCCCCTGGCCGCATCATGAGTACTAAGAACCCGCACACGTCCATTTATCCAGCCTCTCCTCCTTATATATACCTACTATTAAAGGGAATAGGTATTCTTGGTTTGGTTCAGTCCAACTATTAAAGGGAATATATTTTTTTATCTATATCTATATCTTCTATACCTACTATTAAAGGGAATATGTATTCTTGGTTTGGTTCAGTCCAACTATTAAAGGGGATATATTTTTTGGTTTGGTTCAGTCCTTTTCATTTCGATGGGCCTTTTATGGGCTTCATAGAGTCCGCAAAAAATAATTAGGTCAAAATAAATTAACATTGTGGGAATTTAAACATGACCTCTTATCTGGATCTTCGATGCAACAACCTATGCATCATTCACATTTACTAAATTCCAACTCACTCTAAATATATGAGTGACAATCCTCACGTTTAAGAAAATGAACTAATTAAAGAAATGTCAGGACCCCGACTCAATGCCACATCGATCTAGCATGTAACACCTCATATCACTTTGCGGCCTCACGCATGGTATTCCCACGGGTGTCGCCTTACCTTTGCCCGGGACCGTTTGCGCCTTTTGGCACACGTATATGACAGTGTCGCTAGCATCCATATGATAAGGAGCCCGGGCTGACATGGCTAGTCGTAAACCCAAAGCGGCACAGACTTACAGGGACAGGCATCCATGACCCAGTATCGAACGTGTCGGTCATCAGCGAGTGAATCCAGGCTGTAGCACTGGGCTAGCAGGACTCCGGTGAACCGGGCTGTAGCAGGCTAACAGGACTCCGGTATTCATCGCGTGACATTTCCCCGAAGGGACAGACACAGGAACGAAGAAGGACACATGCCGGCCAGCCTAAGTGTTCCGGAGCAGTAGCAAGCTACCATGGCTCAGTGGAAACACTAGGAGACATTTCCCGGTAAGAGAGGCTACTAAAGATAAACAACTAGATGGTCAGATCCCACACATACCAAGCATTTCAATAACATACACACAATATGCTCGATATGTGCAATACAACATGGCATCACAAAATGACTCTACGACTCAAGTAGTTTATTCATTAGGCTCCGAGGAGCGAGATATTACAAACATGGGTCTCATGACCCAACACTCAGAGCATACAAGTCAAAGCACAAGCGGAAGCTATCATGTCTGAGTACAGACATCTATAAATGAAAAAGGCTGAGAAGCCTGACTATCTATCAGATCCTGCCAGGGCACAAGATCGTAGCTGAGGTAACAAGCTAAACGTCGAAGTCCACGTGGAACTACTAGTGAGACTGAAGTCTCTCTGCAAAAACATAAAATAGGCAAACGTGAGTACAAATGTACCCAGCAAGACTTACATCAGAACTAACTACATATGCATCATTTTCAACAAGGGGATGGTGGGGTTTAACTGCAGCAAGCCAGCTTTGACTCGGTGGCTATCCTAACTACGACTGCAAGCGACTCTTTTGAGGTGGCGCACACGAGTCCACATATTCACCATATCAATACACCACTATGGATCCGCTCCCGTCTCCCTACGAGAACGCCATCCATAGCACTCACGCTTATCTTGCGTATTTTATAGTATCCACTTTCACTTGTCTATGAACTGATATAAGCAACCCAGAAGTCCTTTTCCGCGGACACGGCTATTCGAATAGATGATAATAACCCTGCAGGGGTGTACTTCTTCATACATGTTTCCACCACTTAGCGTCTGCACACGACATGTGCTCGGCAGACTTCAAGCGAAAGCCGACGTGGGTGTAGACCACGACCTACCTAAACACTCAAGTCTCTAGTCCAGGTTTATCGCCTATTCGGGTTCCATCCATGAGGAGATCCGGCCGGAGTTTCGCTCACAGCCCCAAACGATGTGAACAGGGTTCCGTGACACCAAACGGGCGCCCGGTTTACCCGGCCACGTGCCTACTGCATCACAGCCCACCCCTACGGTCAGCGCTGTCCACGGCCTCCAGCATACTACAAACACCAGAAACTACTTGCAACTCCTGGACAGAGGACTAGGGTGAATAAGAAGTCGAGCGGGGTCATATTTCAGGGCCCAATGTATGGTAGTAACTGAATCATGGGTCACAAACACAGAACTCAGTTCCTGAGGACGGCTGCAATGAGACAACCCACCATGCACTCCTACATGGCCTCTCACCGCTACCTTTACCAAATCGTGTTCACACACTTAGCTCACACACAGTAGGACATGTTCACACGCCTCTGATTCATCCCCGATGAATCAGGCCTGACTCAACTCTAAGCAGTAGCAGGCATGACAAACAAGCATGAATGAGTAGGCACAACAGGGCTCAAACAACTCCTACTCATGCTAGTGGGTTTCATCTATTTACTGTGGCAATGACAGGTCATGCAAAGGATAAAGGGGTTCAACTACCGCAGCATGTAACAGTTGAATCGGTGTTGTCCTAATGCAGTAAAAGAGAGCAGGAGCGAGAGGGTAGGATTGTATCGGAATGAACAAGGGGGTTTTGCTTGCCTGGCACTTCTGAAGATAACATTGAGTCTTCGTCAGTGTCAACGATCGCATCATCGGTGTCACGTCTATCGAGAGGGGACAATTACCGGCAAATACAGAAAAGACACGATCAATGCAATGCACAATATGATGCATGCTATGACATGGCAATATGAATGTGTTTTGAGCTAATGCACCTAAAACCAGATTAAATGAAGTTGGTTTGAATCCAAGATTCAAATTCAAACTCCATATGGGGTTATTTAAATGTCATTCACTTCATTTGCTCTAAACAGTAGTGATAAGTTGTTCTAACATGCATGAAAATGGTACAGATGGATTCCTTGAATTTTTCTGATAATTTTTCATATATAATTTATTTAATTTGGGGTTACGGTTAATTTTCTATGAATTTTAGAAGTTTTAGTTATTTTCTGGAATTTTCTGATTTATTTTTAAATCCAAAAAATCATTTAATGCGTCAGCATGACATCACCTTGACGTCAGCAGGTCAACAGGGCGCCTCCAGGTCAAACCTGACCAGTGGGGTCCACTGGTCAGTGACCCAGGGTTGTTTAGTGTCAATGGCAGGTGGGGCCGGGTCAAAGGCCACGTCAGCAGGGTCAAAGCTGACGGGTGGGGCCACTGGATTAGTTTTAAAACTAAACAGAAACTAATCTATACTTAATTAACAGGTGGGGCCCTGCTGTCAGTGTCACGATTAATTAACAGAATTGATTAACTTTAAATTAATCCTAAACTAGAATTAGCCAGGGCCGGGCCCACATGTCATTGACCCAGGGGAGGTCAAACCGGGCAGTGGGTCAACCCACGCCGATCATCGGTCAGTGGTCGCCGGCGTTTAGCCGCCGGCGAGTCCAGACGCGGCGGAGGGCTCGGAAATGGCCTACAGAGCGCCGTTTGGCGCGCGGAGCACGGCTACGGGATGCGGACGCTCGTCCGCATCCAACCAGGGTGGTGGCGCGGCCGGAGAGTGGCCGGAGAGTGGTCGGCGACGACCTTTAGCGGCGGCCGGAGCTCGGTGAGGTGCGGCGTTGCGGCTAGGGCTCACAGGCGAGGGGTCTGAGCAAGGCAGCGACGAGGGGAGGCGCTCCGGAGCACGCCTATTGCAGGGGAGTAACGAGCGGAGCACGGGGAGCGCGCGAGCTGCGGCCATGGCGGAGCAGAGCTTCGGCCGGAGGTGGAGCCGTGGCTAGGGAGCGTGGAGAGGCCGGGGAAGAGGGGTAATCGACGTAGGAGCTCACAGTGATCACGAGGAGGGGTTCGGCTTGCTTGTTGACGACCTGGGGCAGACGAATCGGCCGGCGGCATCTCGGATGCCCGAGGTTGAAGACGATGGCAGTGACGGTGGAGCAGGCCTCCCGGCGGGGTGTAGCTCAATGGAGAGGGTGAGGGCGTCGAGGCGGAGCCTCT